>NW_005803778.1:0-47601 GCF_000240725.1 Microchloropsis gaditana
AGGGCGGGAGGGAGGCGGGGCCCGTGGCATGGCACAAGGCCTGACGGAGGAGTAGAGGAAAGGGGAGAGGGGGGACATGTAGCCAGGGCGGGGGAGGGGAGAGCGGATGAGTCAATGCCACTAGTAAGAGCCAGCGGGTCCGTAGAGATGATGAGGAACATATCTGTTGTATGAGCAAAGGCCCGTGGTTTTCGACAACGCGGCAGCATGATCCATCTGCCATCTTATCTGATCATTCCTTTTCTCATTTTTCCATTTGGTTCGCCTCTATCTGTTCAAAACCCATCTTCCTCTCTTGACCGGATCCCCTCCTTCACCCCCGCATTCCACCAGCCTCTCTAAATCCCGTCTCCTACAAAGCCTTTCATGCAAACGTGGACAAGAGCATTTTGTCCAGTACCCTGTCTGGCAGCATGTGCTTCATGTAGTGGGCGAAGATGGCAGGCAAGCCATCGATATTCGCCACCACCTCCCGTGTCTTCGGATACCGGTCCATCAAGGCCTGACGAATCGCTTTCGTCGTGCAGTCTGGGGTGTCGGCCTTCGCCATGATCGAGTCCGTCGATCCCTCTTTGATCATGTGCCCGTAGACTTTCAGTTCTCGCGGGTCCTCCGCCAATTTGGCTTGGGAGGCAGACTGACTCTTCTCGAAGATAGCGCTCCGGACCGCACCGGGTTGCACGACCGTGACGGACACATTGTAATGCGCCAGCTCCAGACGCAAACCGTCGCTCAAGGACTCCAAGGCGTGCTTGCTCGAACAATACCCGGAGGCACGTGGGATGGTCAAGAAGCCGGCGATGGAGGAAATTTGCACGATGCGGCCTGCCTGCGCTCGAAGCAAGGGGAGGAATTTCTGCGTCAACCGCAAAACACCCCACACATTCACGTCGTAAATCTTTTGCATCCCAGCCACATCGTGGTGCTCCACCGTGGAGGCTGTCATGATCCCGGCGTTGTTCACCAGGCCCCACACAGGAATGCCTCGTTCGGCAGCATCAGCGGTGATCTTTACGTAGGCCTCGTCAATCGAATCTTGCGACGTCACGTCCAAAATGACAGGTACTAGAGTAGACTTGCCCACAGACCGGAGCATTTCGGCGTCTTTTTCCTTCCGAACACCAGCGTAGACGACAAAGTCGTCGGCCAGATGGACGGCAGCGTCGTACCCTATACCCGTGGAGGCCCCCGAAAGCACCACGGCAGCCCCCCCAGAAGGTGGAGTGGGGTACTCACGGCGAGACGCATAGTTCAGGAGCAAGGGAATGAGACTTAAGAGGAGTCCGATGAGGAAAATCTTGAGCATCGTGGCCTAAGTGAGGTCTGGGAGGGACGCAAGGAAAGAGGAGGTGCAGAAAAATCATGTAGCGTAGCCTTTGCCGTCCACCGTGTCCATCGACCACGTACAAGAGATAAATGCACGCCAATCCTACTCCTCCAAGACGTCAAAAAGCTCACAACAAAGTTGATGTAACGCGTGCTTGCGGACATCAAGCAAGAAAAGCGGGGCGTGCGTGGCTCAAGACGGGGGGTAGTAATACCTCCCCCCTGCCCAGCCTCGGTGCTTTGCGTCTCCTCTATGCAGCCGATTTAATCTCAATCTATGCCCCCCTAAACAGAAAACGAATATAGAACCAAGAGAAGAACTACATCGTACTTTGTCCGAACAACTACGCTCGACCTTCGGAAAGAAAGGGGTGTGTTTTTTCATCCTGCCCCCTTTTGGAGGCATAATCGGGGCAATGGCCCTCTTATTTATAGTAGTAGTGTAGGTGGATCCTCCTATACACCCTGGCCTGTGACCTCATCATCTATTTTCTTTCCCACCCTCTCTCATCCCTCTGATGATGGCTCCGCTTTCGCGGGTTTTGGCCACATCCGACGTGGCAAGCGTCGGCATCCTCAACAGGAACCACTGACGTCGTCGCTCCATCACCTCCGTGCTCCTCGTGGTATCGCGGTGCATGTGTTTCTTTCAAAAACTAGGAATTGCCCCGCTAATTTTGTTCTCTGCTAACCATGGCCATTTCAACGAAACATTTCGTAGCTCAACCCCGTGACGTCCTTTATTGCGGCTCCTCATTCATGACCGCTCTCGTCTAGCTCTTTTTCTTGCACGTTCGCGACCCTTTGCTCCAACGGTCCCGGCACACACCCTCGTTGCCTTCTCCTCCGCCCAACTCTCAAGTCTCCTTCAAACCTCTCCCTCGCTCCTCCTCATGGCCTCTCCCGCTCATTTCTTCGCTTCGTCCTTGAACCACGACAAAGGGGGTGGAATGGTTACCCAGTCCTCCCCCTTGATCCCGTCCATCGAGTCTTCAAATTCCAGGCCCGAGAACTCCACCACGTCGTCGTGCCCGTCCGTCGCCTGAGAGGAATAAAGGGAAGGGAGTTGCCGTCAGGATGTGCGTTGATTTGAGCATCGTTGCCGCCAGACAAGCGACATCTCATGGAACCATCCATTGACGCCGTCAGAACGGGTTCAAGACACACACTCCCATGTCTTTTTCTGCCCCCCATCCTACGCACCACACGAGCCATTTTCAATATATCCTCGTCGCTCATCCAGTGGTTGTACGTGTCCGGATCCTCCGGGACAGGGGAGCGCGTTGCGTGCGTCTCCATGATCCATACTTTCTGCTCGAGCTCCGGGTGAGCTTTGTGTAGATCCCGATAGAACTCTCGCATCGCTTTGGCCCCCTGCTTACCCCGGGAGAGGATGATGGTGCGCCAGCTTGCCTGCATGGCCGTGACCAGGGCGTCAAAGGAGGCAGGTGGGTAGTACTCGTTGTAGGCGTTGATGGAGGCCTCGATTTCCTCCGAGGTCAGCTCCTTGGCCTCCTCCCGTTGGCCCTCGCCCTCCATCTCCCCCCGCGCCCCGCCCTCTTCGGCGCCTTCAATGGTGTAGGCCACGGGGGAAGGCTCCACGTCGTCGAACTCTCCAAAACCGCTCTCTACCCATGCGTCCAGATTATCGTCGCCCAAGACCTCGTATTTGGTGAAGCTTGGGGCCGTGGAGACGCCGGTTTCCGGGTATGCCTGAGAGGGCGGGGAGGAGGGAGGATGAAGGGAGGGAGGAAGGAAGGGACAAGCAGCTGATGATAAGCGACGGATAGAAAAGAGAACCTTATGAGAGTTGAAGAGAAAGATAGGTGTAAAAGCCAACCTGATCGGCATCGGATGCCAAGGGGTTCCAGAGCTGGATGCGGCGAGGCGAAGCGCCGATGTTGCGGGTCGCGCGATAAACGCGGTTTCCAAGGTGGTCTATCCATAAGTAAACAAACAGCTTGTCCGTGGCCGGCTTCACGTTGGGTTCGGGCATGGGCACCCCCTCACGCGTGGTCTCAGAAACGACGACGTTCAACTTGGTGAGTGGTTCTGTGCGAGGGCGAGGAAGGTTGGGACCCGAGGCAGGAATTGGAAGTGAGGGAAGGACAAGGTCAAGGCGACGACTTTGGTGGCCAGCAAGAGAACCCCTCCCATCTCATCGATTAGGAGGCTATCGAAGAAGTGCTTCTCGGTGCTATTACCTGCGACCAGTCTTGTGCCTGGGCGGCTGGCGGGGAAGATGAAGGCGCTGCCCACCGTGGCTAAAGCCAGCATTGACAGAGACAACCACTGCATCCTTCCGTTTGTAATTGCGTTCATGCTTTAAAACGTCCTCTACTGAGCTGCTATCTGTAATATATCGCATAGCGGGAAATAAAAAAAAAGTGCCGTTAGAAATAAGAAAAAGGGACATGATGCTGCAGCAGATCCGAGGGTTAGACGACAGCAGAAGCGTCGCGGTGACGACCATGAAGGAGTGAAATGGCAAGGAAAGGTTTTGTCATAAGCACGCTGAAGTAGTTTTATACGATGGATATGCACGAGGTACAAGGCTTTATGGATAAATGATCGAGCAAACTGGGTAAGTTGTACGAGCAAGATACCACCAATGGATCGAGAACCACACGACGCATTCCGCCGCGAGCTTTGGTTCGAGTGCCCGGAAGATCCATCCCCTCCCCAAATAACCCCACGCCATATTTCGATTCACCACGAGAAAATGATGGTGAAGAGATGACAGCAGTGCGTGCCACGAAGTCAAGTTTGCCCACAGTCTGGCCTCGAAATGTTAGGCGACAGGGTTCAGGGAGCAGTTGCTGTTAGCTAGGATTGCTGCAAGCCGCATTATTAAAACCACCCCCCCGCTGTCACAGACCTGGGGGACTCGCACACCACGGGACGGGTTTCTGAGCGCGGCAACACGACGCAAGGCGCTGGGCTTCGCGCACAAAAGGTTTACATTACGTGTTGATAATTATGTGTTGTTGGTTATCGATCACTTTGCGGTCATGTCACGGCGTTTCAAGCCAGCGGCAAGCGTCGCATTGATAATGCAACATCTGCTCGCTGCAAAGGGAGACCGACCGGGTTCATTGTTCCATGTGAGGCCTCGCGCGCAGGATGTGAACATCGAAACGTGGGATGCAGGAGAAAGCGGAGATCTTTTGCCGTGATTTTTGTTTTGAATGTCAGCAATATGATACTGTTGGAATGAGAGTGCTTTTCGTGAGGACAAACACGCTATGGGACAGCAATAGCTACCACTCGATCCCGTTACGTCGTTTACTTTTTAAACTGTCGTTTCGCGAGTTTCGTCTTTACATAATTGTAATTCCATCCACCCCGCCCTCTTCGTCATATTCTTGGGGCGAGTTGCACGGCCAGACAGGCAGATATGGCACCAACGACCCTGACGGTGTGAGTTCCACCTGACTACCTCCCTCAACCCTTGCACTTACCTTCTCTCCCTCACATAAAAAAGCTTCTTCCTCCTGCCCTGTGCGCGACCGGCGGAACCGTGAAGCAGCAAGCCTCCAAAAAACATATTCAGCCACGTCCGTCTTTTTCACGCACACGCCCACGCCCACAATAACAATGAGAAGGAAGCACGCCCCTGCACCCAAAAGGACTCCTCGACGCCTTGCAGATGTCTGGTGGCTATAAGTGTCAGGTGTGCCTGACTCCAGAGACGAGGCTCCTTGAAGAGACTGGATGGACGTCGTGGGGGGCAGATTGCCTTCGAAGGCCGTTTGGATTTCCACATCGCAAGCGAGTCCCTGATAGCCTCGAGAACACAGACACACCGCCTCTTCCTTTTCCCCTGCCATGCCCGACACCCCCTCACTACGTGGCGTACACACCCCTCGACGATGGCAAGCGTTCTCGGCGCCTCCAGGGCATTCGATGTCGCACCGGCGCCCCGTCCATCCCGGTCCACAGTTCCCATGAGCAGTCAAGCACGCATCCAGCAGGTCCTCGTGGGGGGGACAAAAATGATACGTCAGGTTTGAACGTGTCCAATTAATGCCATCCAGAGTCGCCTCCACCTCCACGCTCCTTCCCAGAGCATCCCCGCCGTCACCGTCCTCTCTGTCGTCACGTCCTTGCACGCCAAGCAACGCAGGTACGGCGCACATCAAGGAACGGGCCGAGATGAGGGTGGCAGGCACTACCGTCCCTGTCCTTTCGTCTCCGAACCTGCAAGCCATCTCCGGCGTTGCTACGAAGGGGGTGCTAGCGCTCAGAATAACATGCGTGCCCTCTTCTGCCGCGCCCGCCGGGGGCGTCAGCCGGTCCACTCCGTACGTGACGGCGGTGGAGCACGAAGTGAAGGAGCGGGTCTCGCAGCAAGATTCGCAATTGCGCTTGTAAGCGCAGGCAGAGTCGTAACAGCATCGACACAGGGGACTGCAAGGGCACGCATCGCACGTCCCGTACGGGCAATGTCCGGTGGACGAAGGCAGGCATCCACAGTCCTCTTTGTGGCAAATTTGGCAATTGCATTCCCGACATTCGGTCTTGTACTCATATGTCGACGTAATGGTACACACAGAGGGTCCGGGCACGGCTTTGCAGATCCGAAGAAGCTGGATCTTCATCAGGTTTTCATTCAGGGTAGAAAGCATCGTTTCAGCGGGAGTTGGAGCCCTTATCGCGGTATCAAATGCACTCGACCCAGGATTATAACACTCGTAGTCGAGTTCTACGCGAGACAGCGCGTTCCATATTTCATAGTCATTGTAGATCGCGTGTCGGGCGGGTAATGGCGCGTCGACAGTCAGCCATTTGTCGGTAGCCCAGCCACTAGCCTGAGGAATAGGTATCCTCACCTTGACACTGCCTGACGTGGCTTTGAGAACAAGACTTGAAGGTGTGCACGGCTCGCTTGTTGACGAGGAGGAGATCCACGCGTCAAAACGAAGGGTAGCGTGTGGCCCGAAAGAGACAAGACCTGTCTCTGCATCTCGCTCCAACAAGGGGATTAAATTTATGGTGTCCGATAACGTGACACTCGGCAAAGTACGATTCTTAGCTGGTTCCGCTTCTGGTGCAAGAACCGGGAATCGTGTTTCGTCGAGGTGTATCATCCGACAGACATGGCTGCTGCCGTCCGCAGAGTGATAGGCATGGATGAAAGAACTCACGGCGGGTAAAATCACCAAATATAGCCGACCAAGTGCTCCAGCGCCTAAAAAGTATTTTCGTGTGTATTTCGATCGCATCGGCTCCTCAAGGGAGGACTGTGCATTGGACGTGGAAAGGAATACGAGAAAAATACTTGAGTCATAATGGGCCATGAACGAAGGAATTTTAAACCGTTGTTGCTAGCAAAGAACATTTGAATGAGGGTCACATTGCTCAGAATATTTATCAGTATATCGTTCCGCTGGATGAGGAATAAACACGAAAGACTCGCGACACGATCCTGTCGTGAGATCGTGTAGAGACGAAGACCATCGAAGGTATTTAACCTCCTCGCAATCATGTTCCCTTTTGGTCCCCGTCGATGCTTCATTTATGAAGAATGATGCCCTCGATATTTATGGGTTTTCCGGCTCTACGGGCAAGTAAAACATGGAAAGAATGAGGTACTACGCATAAAATCATACCGATGTGTTCTTTTGTACATTTTTGGCTTAATGTTGAAATCTTTTTTCTGGCGGCTGACCGGAAGAAGAGATATACATCATGTCGACTTCTTGATGGTTCAGGTAGTATCAACGGTCTCAGTTTATTTTGACCTAGCAAGACTGACTTTTTTTGTGCTATGACAGTCCTTGTGTGTTTTTTGATCGTCCCATGTGTAGCTGAGGATACATTCTAGCTCGGATGACAAACGGAAATCGCTTTTCAGAATTGTGGAGAATCCTAATACATGCCCCTTTACCAACAAAGTGGTGGCCCCTTGATTCATGTTACGAAGAAAACTGGCCCCTATCGTTTAGGTCATGAAAAAAAGCATTATATATGAACGGGATGATTTGAGCAGACATGCTTTTATCTAAGTAATAACAAATATACCAGTCTTATATCTTATTCTTGCCCACCCATGGGATCTCTTGAAGCCTACGTTATGAGTCATACTTACCAAGCATACTCCAGGGCGCATCGAAGACTGCATGCAGCTTACGCGTGGTCGTCTCGCCTCCAGGGATCACGCCACCCTCCAGCACTCCTGTACCCACCCGAGATTCAGGACTCGATGGAAAATAGAAATCTAATTCAACAGGATCAAAGGCAATCGGATAATTTTTATTTTTGTTCACAATTTCGAGATCAACGTCGGCATCTACTGAGACGGATTCCATGCCATTTATCTTGAGAGAATTAATCTCAGTTGTTGTTGCTCGGATCTCTGGGGCTGTGAGGTTGATTGAAGATCCATCAGAAATGAGAGAGTTGCTTCGTGTACTATTGTACAATTTGGGAAAAACGATAACAGATGAGCATCGAGCACGCCAAGCAAGCGTTTTTTTATACCGCCATGTTGTAGCCTGAGTCCTCCCCTGCACTCATCTCCTTTTTTCCTTCGAACCCTTCACTTAAACTCACCCTTAGGATAGTAGACGCCTACTAGAGATGCGATTACAATGACAGGCAATAGCACGGAAGCGATACCAATGATGAGGCACCGACGGGTGACTCCGCACAATTTGCTGTTGACAGAGAAAGGCCACATTGTCGGTTTTCTGGTGAATACTCGCCTTGTCGGACACCCTGAAGCAAAAGTGGGGAAATCAGGTGGGACTTTGAGGTGTTTAATGTTCGTACCGATTATACCATCATAAGTGATTGGTGAATTGAGTATAAATGCAAGTAAAGAAAAATACTGAACCGGCCTGAGCCCTACCTCACATTCGATCGCAACAAGGCCTAATAGACTTTTTAAGGACAAATCAATTGTGCAAATGCGCATGACTACACTTGAAATGACATCTATGTTTGCTAATTCCTTGGAGACCAGATTCTTGAGGGACCACACGGGCCAAATGCGATTGACGGTTGGATCCGTGAGCTTAACGGGCGAAGCAAACGGAAGCGTCGGGGAACGTTCAAAATTTCAAACCCTCCCTAACCATACCGTTAAGTCTTTTACGCTGCACCGCACCATCTTGACAGGTAGGACACAGGAGAATTAATTTGAACAAGATGGATATACAAGACGCAAGCGAACTTTTTCCCGTTTAATAAATAATTGTTTCTGAGTTACTTTGTCCTGTACGACCAACACGCATTCTTTCTACTGATGATGGTTATGACCTTTTCCAGCTCCACCGCTGTTCAATGCTTGTCCCTTTCTGCTTGCACTTCCACCACCGGCCTCTTTTTTTTATTGAAATGCGTTTCATCATCAAATTGCTCATTCCTCTTCTTCCCAGCACCTTTATTTAAAAATTCTGCCCTTTTTCCTTCAAAGCCTGCCCGACCTTGCCGTCCCCCGCTCTTCTCTTTGTTGTCCTTCTCCGCCTTGGACCCAGCTAGACAGCCTTCAACACCTCCCAACTTTCTTTTCTTCAAATTGGCCTCTCGTCTTCCTTGTTTTTCCCTCTCTGCCGCTTCAATTTTTGCGGTCCTATCTCCCCATTTCTCTTTACTTTTTGCCTTGGCTTTTTCCTTCTTCTTGATCGCCTTCTTTAACAGCTTTGGATTATCCAGGATCTTTTCTCCGTGCGCGCTTTTCAATGCATCCTTCCAGAGTAATGCGGATGCCTCTTCTTTTCCTCCCTCGGTCGCCTGCAACTCCTTCAAGCGTTTCTCCTTCTCCTCAGCCTTCTTCAGCAACCCCACAAGGTTCTTACCACCCTTTTTCAAGTTCCGAGAAGCTACTGGAGTAGGAACGGCAATCTTACCAAACTGAATATCTACAGAGGCGTCATTTTGATGACTGCTCCCACTGCTCAGACCAACCGCTACTGCTGCAGCAGCAGGTGAGGTTGTCGGAGAGGAGGAAGGAAGCGACGCGAGCTGCCCTTTCTTTCGCTTGTTCTGGTTCAAATTGGCAGCAGCTGCCGCAGCTCTGCTGTTCTTGGCACTTCGACGGTTTCCACCTTCACTGACGCCTCCGCGTTTTGCCCGCGCCTCCTCAATTTTGAGCTACAAAGTTGAAATTGAAAAAAGGTGAGTGAACGCGCTTTTATCACACAATAAAAGCAACCGCCCCTTGCTCAGGGCCCCTAATACGTCAATCCTCCTCCCCCCTTCCCTCCCTCCTTACCCGCAGACGTTCTCGGAGCTCCTCGATAGACTTAGCCCGTGGTGTGGTACCGACCAAAGACAGAGGCCCACGGGTCGTCGACCCCTGGCCCGATTCCTTCGCTTTTTTGAAATTGTTGGCCGCGATATGAAGACCCCCGCCACCGATTTCTTCCGCCTTTTCCTCTTCGATGCCTCCTCCTTTTGAAGTATCCCTTGCTTCCTTCGGCAAAGTCCCTCCCTTCTCATGTTTTTGATCGCCAGCATCGTCGTCCTCCTCCTCCTCTTCCTCTTCCTCCTCTCCCTCCTCCTCGCTCTCCTCCAAAACTCCGTCACTGTCACCATCGTTTTCATCCTCACTGTCCTCCACCTCCCCCTCCCCCACCTCATTTGCATCTTCTCGCATCCTTTTACTTCGCTCCTTCTCTTCCTTCTCTTTAGCCGCCCTCTCTGTCTGAAGCTCCGTCACCGTCTTCATGTTGGCAGGATCAAATTTCATCTTCTTCCCTCGTTTCGATTCCTCCTTTTTCAATTGCTTGGGTGCAGCTTGCCGCTTGTTCTGAATATGGAACGTTCATAGTAACAGAGCAATAGCAAATGGATATTTCATTCGTATGAAGGGAACGATCGACGAAAAGCATGTTCCCTCCCACCTTCATACAATAGAGGAGGCGACAGTTCTGACTCTGTTGGCCTCCGATGTTCCATGCTACGACCCAGCAATCACATCCACGAGCATCAGGAGCAAGTCTTTCTACTATTAATTCTTGCCACCACAAATTGCTGGATACGTCTCAATTCTACCAAACGTGATTCACATTTTCAAGCTCTCTCATCGGCCACGCCAATCGCTCCTCACTCGGTCCAGCGAACGATAAAATGCATACCACACTCAGAATTGTTGAAGCGTACCTTAAAATATTTCGCATTAGCCTCGCCGTCGTTGTTGTCGTCTTTGGGTAAGTACAGCTCCGCAGGAACCAAGTTAACCATGCGGCTGAAATAGGCATTATTCTCCGCCAGCCGTCGCCGTAGAAAACTCTCATCTTGGATGGCCATGACTCCAGAGAAATATTGCACTAAAATAAATACAAGATAAAAATCCTGTATAGGTACATACACACCGTGAATGAGGGCGAATGTGCGTGTAAAAGAGGTGAGCATGTCGGGCATCCAAGGATACTACCGATGGGGTGGGTATCAGCCATGGCCTGGAGGAGATGGATGCAACGCCGGGCATTCCCATCCTCCCAGTCCACTTACGGACACGGAATGAATAACAAGGAAATGTGAGCGCCAAGTATACCCTGCAATGCATCAGGTGTTGCGTGTAGGGTGCACTCGCCGGACTTCGGCCTGGCTCAAGCTTGAACCCGCCCCGAGTCTCCCCGTCGCTAGGCGGCCGTTGGTACGCAAGCACGTTACCCCCTGCCTACACAGCACATGGGTTTTCCCGTCAGTAGGTTCGACGGCTCGTACGTGCATGAAACATGTCTAAGAGCAGAATATGGACGGACATTACGTCCCTGTGGCAGATGCTTCCCTCAAGATCGTTGACAACACCTATGGCAGCACCTGTACCCCGGCCCCCAACTTTTTATCTTGTCACATCACGCAAAACGACAAATCAAAAAGAAATCTTATGCAGACAAATCCTTTCGTTTTAAACAGGTTAAAGATATTTTACGATAAGTATCTGCCTTTCGTCGCGACCATTTCCTTTGTGTCTCCCTGTCCGTCAGAGGCGGAAGAGGAAAGGAGAGGCTTGGGAGCCTGCTTTATTGCACAAAGCACAGGACTGTACCCGCTACTGCGAGCAACGCAGGGCTCTGCGAGGCTAGAAGCTACTCCGAATTCTGCGTGGGGGTGGAAAGCATGGCGTACGTGATAAAAACAGAGGACCATTCCGCCCCCGGCTTTCGGTGGGTGTCCTTGAAACGGCTTCAGTATTGCGACGCCAGAGGCCGCAAGCGGACGTGGGAAATGGCGGAGCGGATCCAACGCCGCACTGCCTCAGAGGGCCCCCCACCTGCGAACGGGGTTGGTATCGTCGCGATCATCTCAACCTCATTTGCGAAGGATAACGATCACATTGTTTTAGGTATGAGTAGATAGCCGAGTGTCTCTTGGCAGCAAGCTGGATTTAATCTGTGGCTGCGGGATCAAAGGACGATTAAGAAAGGCTTCTCTCATATATTTGCACCATTTCCTTGCCTCCGAACTCATCCCTCTCCCAACCCCCCCCAAGTCTCACAGTTTCGACCCCCTGTGGGAAAGGAGGTGCTGGAGCTGCCAGCGGGGCTTGTGGACGACGGGGAGGTAGGGATTTTGGAGGATAACGATAGCCTCATGGGATTTGAATAGCAACACGCGGATCTATATAGCGGCAATGCCCGAAAGAGAGATCTAAGAGACCGTCTTTGCATGCTCGCTCACCGCAATGTTCCCTGGCCCCTCCACGTTCTCCCTCCAGGACGAAACGACCTCCGCCATTCGCGAGCTCCGGGAAGAAACCGGATTCGAGGGTATGGTCACGCATGTGTCCCCAATAGTGTACTCGGACCCAGGATTGAGCAACGCTTCGATGCGCTACGTGTTCATGCGGATCGACGGCGACTTAGGGAGCAACCAGCAGCCCGTAGCCATGCCAGACGAGGATGAGATCATCACCGTCCACCGGGTGCCGGTGAAGAGGTACGGGCGTCGCTTTAGGTCAGGTGTGGATTGTCTTTTGCGCTTGTTGCGGGGGTCTTGAAGCTTACCGTACAAGGGTGGTCATCTTTGGGGAGGCTGTCATGTCTGCGTATCGATCAGTAGGCAATGTGTTTTCAGATACGGGGCTGCTAGCTCGCGCTGGTTCGGGCGGTAAGGGCAATGGGGAAAGAGGCGCACGCCTATGTCCAGCCAGGGTTCTGGGTGCATGCATACATAGGGCTGCTTTTGCCGGACCTTCCTGCCAAATGCCTTCCCACTCTGGGAGAGAAGATTCACACTCATAGACCCTGCAATCTTGACCTCTTTACCCCACCAGACTATTGAACGAGGTCGAAGGCTTCCGGGAGCAGGGCTTTGAGATCGATGCCCGCCTCTACGGCCTGGCCTTGGGTCTGCAGTTCGGAGACGTGAAGCAATATGCACCCCCCGGAGCTTCCTCTTCCTCTTGGCGCTGGACTCTGGCCTCAGGGATAGCTGCCCTGTTGCTCTACCGTTATATCCGCGGGGCTGGGAGATAGTTTTCGAGGGGGGGAGGATGGGAGACGAGGAAGAGGGCTCTTCCGTGGGGGCGGGCAGGGGATAAAGGCGTGGGAATCGCCCTGGACTGAAGGTAGAGTCGCGGAGATTGAGGAGGCGGGAGGGTGGGTGAGCAGTGAAGGAGTGGGCCCGGTCTTCGCGAGCCGACGCCATGCACTCAAAACTGAAGGCCTCGAATTCGTGGAGCATGCGAGATGCAAGCTGCGAGCCATCAGGCAAAAAAAAACTCTGAGATTGATGAGACTGAAGAGGATAAAAATATTGACAAATGAAGAGCCCGCTTGCACAAGCAGAGCATGCTTGCATGCTCGTTTTAATCTACTTGAAAAGATCGTTGGTTT
This sequence comes from Microchloropsis gaditana, assembly GCF_000240725.1. Lineage (NCBI taxonomy): Eukaryota > Eustigmatophyceae > Eustigmatales > Monodopsidaceae > Microchloropsis > Microchloropsis gaditana. The sequence continues at coordinate 13,116 of NW_005803778.1, forward strand.
GCTACCCGCCAGCGTGAGATTTGAAACGACGCGGTAAGATCCATGGAGATTCCTCGCGAATCCGCAACGGCTCGTTGCCTCGATTATCTCACTGCCTTCTTCGCCCGTTGCTGGGCCATGCGAGTGAGCATGTCATCCTCGTCATCTTCATCTCCTCCGGTAGATTGACGCTTTCCTTTCGATGTTCCGCCCGCGCTCGTTGCAGACTTTCCCCCTCCTCCTTGCAGCTTCTTCTTGTGCTTCCCATCGTTTTTATCTTTCTGTGGGGATATAGGCGGGAAAGTCCTTTAAGTCAGAATGATACGAGATTATGTGATCCGACATGTTTTTTTTGGATTTGCAAGCATTTACCTTCTTTTTACTCTCATTCACCTCCTCCTCCTTCGTGAGCTCCTCAAGCATCTCTTCCGCCATCCGTTCCTTAGCGCTCATCTCATCAGCAGCTTCCACGGGACTGAGCTCCTTTGTTACGCGGTAGACGTATAAGGCGGGAATTACGAGGCATGCGATGAAGGCAGGAGGAGGAAGGTATTCGTACAGCATCTGTTCCAAAACGAGTGCAAGGCAGAGGACGGAGGGTTTGGACGATCATCAGCAGAAAAATGTCAATTGAAACAGACAAAAATGTCCTATTACATGTTAAATCCATTATCCATTACAAGCATCAGGGATGAATTACATGATACGATGGGGTGCAACGAAAGGAAAAACTATACTTAGTAGAGTGCACAGCACATACCTTATAGATGAAGAGAAGGAGCGGGGCAAGCCACAGAAACATGTTCTCCACCCATACTTTCCCGACGGGATTTGTGCTGATACTCATGTCAAGCTTGTTTCTTGGCACGCTTCAAGCACAAGTCTAATTCCAAACGTTGAAGCAGAAAGAGATCGGGATTGAAAAATGACCAGATTAGTGGGGCTACGGAAGACGACTACCGTCATCGAAGGAAGAAGACAGCCCCCACGGAACGACTCGGTGATATTGTTGCAGAGGTACAAAAACTTCAAGAATGATCAAGGTTCATAGATCACGTGCAAAAGAATGGCTCTACTTCTACCCTGCATGGTTTGGTAAGTGTGGACGAGAGGGCCCGTGGCCGCCAACTAGTCGTGGTCGGTGTGCTCTGAGCTCACCTCGAGATTCTTGACTTTTGAATGGAAGTTAACGTCTGCCCGACCGTTTCTGGTCCCTTTGGGGGGACAGCCGCTACCATCCTGGAATGGAGCACTCTGACCGCGTTATGCCCTGCGCGGTTTCAACTGATTTATGCGTTTGATGTATCGATTGCTTTTAATGTGCACGCGGAGTCGTGGGGGCTTGAGGCATCGCGGCGGGCGCTCGAAAGGGCCGTCGTGTGGATCGCGAGCGTTGCGACAAGAGAACACGAGCGTCGCCTCACGCTGCTGACCTTACTTTGTCGCTACGAACAGTTGCAGCCATGATGCAAGGGTCTCAAGCTGTGTAGTCAACGAGGTCGTGTTAATGTAAGATGTAACTATAGGGAAGGAATCTTTGCGGTGCCGAAGAAGCAGGGTCAAGCCATTTGTTCTTCGAAAAGAGAATAATCTCCACGCGCAGTGCATCGAAGGAAGCATTGCAATACAAATCGTCCTGTATGCCTAGTCTCAAAACTATTTTGTACGGCTATCACTGTGAAAAATATGCTGTCACTCACAGAGGAGCGGAGTTCCTTGTTTGTGTTTTTATTCTTAGTGTACATGATAACACATGCAAGCTCACACATACACGACCATATCGATCAATCTTAGACAGGAGAATATGAAAAAAATTACGTCCTTTGCTTCTCCTCGACGACTTGGAGGGAAGGCAGACGAGGCAGCGAGGGAAGAGGCTCTGTCTTCCACCTCTAACAGCGAGAGCGCCCTGGATCTGACGGCTGATATCAAGGAGATCCTGATAGCCGGGGCTAGAACGAGTCAAGCCACGAAGAACAGCCCACGCAACGGACTTGACGGACAAAATAATAACATCAGCAGTAGCCCCCGCAAGATCCCTGCGGCATTTACCAGCCTTGCCCCTCCCCTTTCTCCAGAATCTCCCCGAGAGAAGCGGGGCCTACTCGACTTCTCCGCGCTCAGCTCTCTGTCCCCCGGCCGCAAGAAAGTCGCTGGTCTTGGATGTATCCGCAACACAACAAGTCCTTTGCGCGCGGGAAGTGCGCCTGCTGGAGCTGGTTTTGTATCCCAGCCCACTTCCCCTATCTCCTCCTCTCCAAGCTCTCCCTCCTACAAATTCCCTCTCAGCTCCCGGAGCCCTGCCCGCGGCAGCAGAGGCAGTCCTAGGCTCCACAGTTTGCGGAACCTGACAGGCACGCCCCCCAATACTGCGCGCTCGCCAAAACCCGCCGATGGACTTTGGGGCCTCTTGGGCTACACGTCACCCTCGGACAGCGCCGTGCACGAAGCCGCCCGGCAGGGAGACCTGCCCCTTCTCCAAACGCTTCTCACCCAGAACCCTACCTTGGTTTCCACGCCCGGCAATGATAACGCGACGCCGTTGATGCTGGCGGCGGGGGCTGGGCAAGAAGAAACAGTGCGATACTTACTGCGCGCGCTTTCTGGGCGGGCAGACGTGTGGGCCACAGACGGTGCGAGACGCACGGCCCTGCACCATCTCGCCAGGGGAACCTCGGATGCGCCCGGTGTGGCGCTTTGCTTGTTGGGGCTCGATCAGGAAGGTGGGAGGCCGCAGCATTTGGATTGGGAGGACGTGGAGGGCCGGACTGCAGTGCATTATGCCGCAAGCCGGGGGAACCTGCAAGTGCTTCGATTTTTGTTGGGAAAAGGCGCCAATCCTTTGGTGGTGGATAAGGAAGGCTTAGATCCTCTCCAGCTCCTGCTTCAAGAAAAGTCCAGGAGCGTCTCAGTGCAGAGCAAGGGGGGTGAGATTGAGCGATGCCTGCAGGAGGCGCAGCAGCATGCAAGGGCCCTGACCGAGGGAGGAACGCTGCACAGCCATGATAGCCAGGAAGTCTCCAAGAAGAAGGGTTCAGGCATCACGTGCGTGTGGGAGTGCATGGCGCGGCTCTGTGGGGAGGCGGTGGAGGACGCCGGCGATGGCGAAGAGGACGATATTCCCCAACGTACGTGAGATTATGGCCAGAGGGCGGTGGCAGGGCAAATACGTGTATGGCATTCACTTTAGTGGTTGCAAGCTGCACACGCAGGCATGGTCAATGGAAGCAGCTCTTGCTTTACGCACGCCCCATCTCACCCTCCGTACCTTCCTCCCTTCTACCCACAGCCGTTGAACATCAACTCCTCTGCGTTTTCCGCGCATCCAGCATTCCTCCCGATGCAAGCGAGGTCTACTTGGATAACCTCCGTCGCCATGGCTACGATAATCTCATGGCCCTGCGCGCTATCGCTTCCGAACGCTTCAAACTTAGCCTTGGCAAATACGTGCCTGATCGCCAGGATAGAAAGCGGCTTATTAAGGCCTTGAATGCGATGATAGACACAGTGGACGAAAGTGGTAAGATCCCTGAGCCACCACTTCATCTTCCTGTGGGCGAATACCTCAAACACCTGTTGAGCGTCTCAGACGATCTCGCGATGCGTTACGCGGAGGGCTTGCGGGGGATGAACGTCCACACGGGAGCTCAGTTAGGCACGGCGTCCTATGACGAGGTGGAAATGAATCTAGGATCTACCTTATTGCAGGGGCATAAGAAAGCATTGAAAATTTGGCTACGTCTTCGCGCAGCCGATAGGGAGGGAAGCGGACGGGGAGAAATGAAGTCGCCCTGAATTATGCGTTAAAATTTTGTGGAAGGATTCAATGCGCAATGGCAAGTACAGCAATGTAAATGTAAAGCAACGGTGATTTCGATGGATTTTTTGTGGAAAAGATAAGATTTACTTCTAATTAAGGTATGCTTTTGGGGTCAAACAGTATGCCAAGGGGGTCAGGAGGTTACAAACTAAAAAGAAGGAGCGTACCGCAAGACCATCGTTCCGACATTAAAGTGCAGCGTCATGAACAGAGCAAAAGAAAAATCATAGGTCATACAACGCTCGACATGAGCAGTATTTTCAACATCCCACCGCGGTATGGTTGTCGTGGGGGCTGTCCACCAGGTAATACCAGCCTTCCCTCTCGCTAACCGCCTTCGCTCCTTTACCTCAGAGTCAAGCACTCTATTCCGTCCCAAGGCCGAGGTACGCGTCTAGACCCGCGCTTGCACTCACCTTTTTGGTTTTTTTCATCTTCCATTGCAGCCATTCTCATAATTTGACGCAGTGGCAGTAGTAGGAGGGAGAGGAGAAGGGAGGTGAAGTCGAGGCCTCCTCGATTGAATTACACGCCCTCCGCACAACCCTGCCGGCCTCCTCAACGCTATTTTTCAGGACTGATACCATCAAGGTGCCAGCCTTGAACCGAGCAATATCTGCCGCAGTCAACCCTCTCCGTCTCACTTATTGTGACAACGCCAATGAGCAGCTCTCGCTCCCGCCGCTCTCGGACTGTGGCTCGCGGCAGTGCCGGGGCGGACCCTCAGACTGTACTCGAGGCTCTTGTAAGGAAGCAATTTTCCCTTCGTTTTCCGTATCGGGCCGGAAATTTGGAGAACTACCCTCGCTGTACGTCGGCCGACCATGGGACGGGAGGAACGGGAAATTGCGCCGCCAATCCGCACTGTGTGTACGGCCTGAAGGGGAAGAAAGAGGGGATCTGGTCGACGAGCAAGAGCCTCTTGGTCCAGTCGTTGGGAGAGGATCCTGCGATGCTGATTCGGGGATGGAAGCCTCCAGTGCGGTCGGTGTACAAGGGAGGGACAGAAGGGGGGGGGAAGGCAGGAAAGACGGAGACATGGAGGCAGTCGGGGGCCTCCATGGGAAGGAAGGACTGTGGAGGGGGAGGAGGGGAGGCGGGGGCTGAGAAAGAGAGGGAAGAGAGGGGGGAAAGTGGCAAAGGTGGGGGGACAAGGAAGCGGGCGCGGACGTCGGTGTCGGCGGAAGGCGGGTCCACGGGAGGAGCCAAGAGCCTCGAGTGGGATTACCGGGCCGTCGGCGCGGAGCAAGCCGGTGCCGACGGGATGGGGAGGGAAGGAAGAGAGCAGGTCCTGACAAAGGCACAGGAGGCGGGAGGGCCGGCAGAGGCGTACTTGAAGACGCCGGTGGGCCTGCGGAACCTGGGGGCTACCTGCTACCTGAACGTGCTGCTGCAAGCCCTCTTCTTCAACCGGCGCTTCCGCCAGGCCGTGTATGAATTCCGACCCCCCTCAGGCCCCCGCCCCGGGGAGGATGGGGGAAGGAAGGAACGGATGGTCCTGATCCTCCAAGAGCTGCAGCGCCTCTTCGCCCACATGCAGCTGGGGATGGCCCGGGAGGGAGACCCTCGCGAGTTCGTCCGGCTCCTCCGCCTAGACCGGGGCCAGCAGCAAGACCCCCAGGAGTTCCGCCGTCTCTTCCTGGGCAAGATCGAGGAGTGCTTCGGCGCCCTCTCCTCCTCCTCCCCTCCCTCGTCCCCCTCCCCGGACCTGGCCTCCATGGTGCGGAGCCTACACCGGGGTCGCCTCCTGTACCTGACCACCTGTCTGAGCTGCGGGACCGCCTCCCGCCGGGAGGGCCCCTTCGACGAGCTCGAACTCTCCCTCCTCCCTTCTCCGTCCTTCCCCGCCACCGTAGCCGCCGGCGTCGCCCGGTACCTGGCCCCGGAGCGCCTGGAGGGGGAGAACCGCTACCTCTGCGGCCGATGCGGAGAGAAGCGGGAGGCCGAGCGCCGGGTGATACTGACGGCCCTGCCCCCCCTGCTCACCGTGCAGCTCCTCCGCTACGTGTACGTGGGCGGGGAGAAGCGGAAGGTGAAGCAGATTGTGGCCCTCGATGAGACCCTGGACCTGGGGCCGGCGGCTCGGGGAGGGGCGGACGGAGGGAGCGGCGGAGGGCGGGACAGCAGCCATGTCGGGGAGGCGGGCGCCCCAGGTACGTGTGGCTCTCTTCCCCTCCCCGCTCTGTCCCTCCTGCCTTCCTATCTACCGAGCTCCCCCCTCCTTCTCTGCGACGCTCTGGATGCCCTTCCCTTCCTGAATCCCCTCCTTCCCTTCGCTTCCTTCCTCCCTCCCTACCTCCAGGGGTGTACGACCTGGTGGGCGTCATGTTCCACAAGGGCGGCTCGGCCTCGCACGGTCATTACACGGCAGAATTCCGGGAGGTGTCGTCGGGGAGATGGTGGTACCTGGATGACACGGAGGTCCGAGAAGGCAGACATGCGCAGGTGTTGATGAGGAAGGAGGGCGGAAAGAAGGAAGGTGGGGAAGAGGTGTTGATGAGGGAGGAGGGCGGAAAGAAGGAAGGTGGGAGAAGTTGCTGATGAGGAAGGAGGGCGGAATGAAGGAAGGTGGGGAAGAGGTATTGATGAGGAAGGAGGGCGGAATGAAGGAAGGTGGGGAAGAGGTGTCGATGAGGAAGGAGGGCGGAAAGAAGGAAGGTGGGAAAGAGGTGTCGATAAGGAAGGAGGGCGGAAAGATGGAAGGTGGGAGAAGTTGCTGATGAGGAAGGAGGGCGGAAAGAAGGAAGGTGGGAAAGAGGGGCGAAAGAGAAGAAGGACCGAGGACAATGACGGGGAGAGAAGCTCTGTGATCTCCCTGGTGTCTGATGAGGAGGGAGCGGAAGAAAGGGATGAAGAGAAAGAGGAGGAGGTACAGGACAAGGAGGAGGACGCAAAGAGAGAAGAGGAGAAGAAAAAAATCGCGAGAAGTGGAGGAGTGAAGAAGAGGGGGAGGCCAAGAAAAAAGAAGGAGAGGGAGGAAGAGGAAGAGGATGATCATGTGGAGGTTGACGGTGAGGAGGATGACGAGGAGGAGGACGGCAATGAGAAGTCGCGCGCCGGTGGAAGCTCCAAAAAGGGCCGAAGGGGGAGGGGAGAAGACGAGGGAGGCAAGGGAGGGGAGGAGGGGGGGCGGAAGAGGGGCTCTGCGGATGCCTACTGCCTCATCTACCTGCGGCGAGGGTACCCAGAGCCGACGGAGGAGGTGCTGGAGGGCCTGTTGCCGGAGGCGGTGCGAGAAGAGGTGCGGGAGGCGAACAGGCGGCTGCAGCAGATGCGGGATCGATACAGGGAGCGCAAGGAGAGGTGGGAGGGGGAGGTGCGAGGACGAAAAGCCCTGTACGAGGCGCTTTTCGAAGGAGGGGGAGAGGGCGGGAGGGAGGGCGAGGGCGAGGGCGGCTCTCTGGGCCCGGTGTCATGGGTGAGGGAGGGAGAGCCCTATTACTTCCTGCCGACGTCGTGGCTGCGGAGTTGGATACTAGGCGTGGACCGAGGGGAGGGCGGGGGCGAGGCAGGGAGGGAGGGGGAGGAGGAGGGAAGGGAGGGAGGCGAGGGGTGCCCGGCCCCCGCCGCCTCCAGGCTGGGTCCTGCCCTGGCGGAGGGAAGGGAGGACCGGCCCCCTCCTCTTCTCAGACCCGCCAACCCTCCAGCCCTACTGCTGCCCCCACTCCCGCCCGGACGGCCTCTGGAAGCTGAGCCCGGCGGCGGTTCCTCTGCTCAAGGTCGTGCGTGGCCCTGTGTACGACAAGCTTCTAGCTTCCCTCCGAAGCCCGCCTACCTACCATTTCGAAGGCAGGGGGGAGGGAGGGGCGGAGGAAGGGGGGTTTGGGTGTGGGGAGTGCGTGGCCAGGTTTGCGGAGGAGCAGGAGGAGCGGGCTCAGAGGGCGAGGTTGCTGGATGAGGCCGTGCGGGCCCTGGGTGGGGGGGAGGGAGGGAAGGAGGGAAAGGAGGGGGAGGACGGCTACTTGATGTCGAAGAGGTGGGAGGCGCTGTTTAAGAAGGAATGGGAGCGAGCGGTCAAATTGCTGGGCGGGGGTGCGGCCAAGGGAGGAGGGGGACGAGGGAGGGGAGGGGGGGTGGTGTCTGCGGAGGAGGCTTTGTGGCCGCTGATGGCACTGACGGAAAGGGAAGGGATGGGGGAGGAGACGGAGGGGGGGGGGCGAGGAGGAGGGGAGGGAGGGGGGCAAGGGGTGAAGGAGGGGAAGGGGGAAGGGCAAAGGATGGAGGAGGGGAAGGAGGAGGAGGGAGAGAGTAAAGGCGCGGGGGAGGAGGAAGGAGGGAAGGAGACCAACGGGGAGGAGGAGGAGCGGCAGGAGGAGGGAGGGAGGGCGGGCGGCTCTGGGGCCCTAGCTCGGCAAGGCCTGGATCCCACCATCAACAGCCGCCTCCGCTGCCCCCACGGCAACCTCCTCCCCCACGCCCGCAAGTCGGCTCGTCTCCTTCCCCGCGCCGCCTGGTCCCTGTTCACCACGCTCTTCCCAGGCGCGATTTCCTTTTCGGAAGGCACGCCCCCCTGCCCTCGGTGCCAGGAGAGCAAGCAGAGCCTTGCGGAGGTGAACATGATGAAGAAAGTGGCGCGAGACGCAGAGGTCAAGTGCAAGGAACTGCGGGAGCTCGCCCGGCGGAAGACGGCGTACCCGCCCGCATTGCGGAGGCTGGTGGAAGGGGCTTGCCCGCTGGGAGGGAGGGGGAAGGAGGGGGAGGGGAAATTCATGATACTGGGTCGTGGTTGGCTGCGAGCCTGGCGGGAGTACGTGCGGGATTACAAGGAGAAGCCGAAACCGCCCGTGCCCGATAAAGAGCGAGGGGTGCGATGCGTGCACGGCCTCTTGAAGCTCCCTTTCTTCCTGGCCGACCTGCTCAAGACGGGAGAAATGACGAAGGACGAGGGCGGGAGGGAGGGAGGGGAGGGAGGGGAGGAGGAGAGGGAGGGGGAAGAGGGGGAGGCGGATCTAGTCACGCCGACAGAGTGGGAGAGGCTATTGGAGAGCTACGCGCCGGAAGAGCGGCAGAAAGCGCAGGAGGCGACCGTGATCTTGCGAAGAGAGGTGTGCGAGGTCGAGAGGGAAGGAGGGAGGGAGGGAGGGTGGGTGGTAGGGGCGACGTTTTCGCCACTCGTGTGCTCCGTTTGCCAGGCGGAAAGGGAAGCCGCGCGGGAGCGTGCCCGCATTACCTATCGGAACCAGCCGCTGAAGGTGGTGGTGTTGAAGAACGGGGAGGAGCCGCCGGATGCGCCTTCCTCCCTCCCGCCCTCCCTCCCGCCCTCCGGTTTGACCTCGACGGGCAACGGGGTGGCCGTGGGGAGAGAGGAGGGGGTGGTTCCTCGCACGGCGCTCCGCCGCACGCGCGGAAGCCGGGGCAGGGGCCGAAGAAAGGAGACAAAGGTGCTGGAGGGCGTGAGCAGCACGGACGACGTGCAGACTTTGAAGCTGCGGGTGTGGGAAGTGCTGTCGGCGGGGGAGGACGCGGTGAGCATCTCCTTGATCTGGGAGGGGAGGGAGCTCTCCGAGGGCAGGATGACACTGGGGGAGGCGGGCGTGAGGAAGAACGGGGTCGTGTACGCCCGCGTGGAGGCGGCGGAGGAGGGTTTGAGCGTGTGGGAGACGGCTGACTTGGAGGGGGGGAGGGGGAGGGGGAGGGGGAGGCTGGGGAGGATCCGGCGGCCTTCGGGGTTGTGGTAGAGAACGGAGAGGGGGCGAGGGGGAGGAGTCGAAGGGTAGGAAGTCCTATAGGCCAGAGCAAGGCTTTCACGGGACGTTCTTAGCATCCTTGTCTCCTTCCCACCCTCCCGTCCGTAACCAGCTGCCTTCTGCTGCCTCGTCCTCCCCCCCCTCCTCCCCCTCCCCCCCTCCCTCCTTTCTCTCCGGCGCCGACGCCGGGAGTGACGCTGGGCCACGAAGGTGGCCTCGATGACCGAAATGAGGGGCTGAGGGGAGGGGGAGGGCTGGAAGGCAACGGCAATGGCGCGAAAGCGAACAAAGGAAGGGCACTGCGTCCCGTGAAGGGAGGGGTGGAGGATGAGGAGGTTTCGGCGGGTGTAGTCGAGGAACAGGCGGTGTCGATTGGAAAGAGGGTGGCGGTGGCGATGGAGATGGACAGGAAGGAAGGAGGAACGGAAGAAATCAATGGGCCGTCACACGGCATGCTTCCTGATGGCGTGGAGGAGGAGGAGGAGGTGCAGGTGGAGGAGGGCGGAGGGGGAGGGCCTGGGTCAGATGACGAGGAAGACTCGATGGGCACGCCGGTTTTACGCCTGAATGGCGATGCTTCAGCCCGTGCTGGAAAAGGCCTGACGGTCGAAGGCTTTTGATAGATTTGGGGGGAGGCAGAGAGCTCGCAAAGGAGTCGGCGTTCAAAGAGGAACAGGGAGCAAGCAGTGTGGGAGAGAAGGTGGCAGGGACAGGCTGCGTGCAATGCATATAGTGATGGCTTGGTTTGCGGGTCCGTTCCCAGAGATTTTTGAATGGCGGCGGGATGAGAGGAAAGTGGAGGACAGGCAGGAAGAGAAAGAGGAGAAGAATATGAGAGGAGGAAGAGGTTAGGTGAAGGAGGGGAAGGAGGGGTGGGGGGTGGGGTTAGGATGCATGGGGAGGTGGGCAAGTCAATCCCTCGGGGTGAGAATTTGCACAAAAAGGCGATCGGTGTCTCGTCCTTGAGGCTGCTTTGACGAAGTCAAACAGGCGTCATAATTTGGTTGAGTCAATAGGGACTACTCAACGCCAAAGATGTAAAGCTTGCCGTCAGTGTAACAATAGGATTTTGGAGAGTAGGACATAGAAAAATGTATCAGCATGTTAGGTTAAGCACCCAAAAATGAGAGACAGAGAGGATGTGTGCGACGTACACGATATTTCTCTCCGTTCAAAAGTGTTCTTATACGGTCCATCCCCCCTTCCCATGCACCTATCCAACTGCTGCCCGTGCTTATCGTCGACTCCAAGCCGCACAAATCTTCTATAAATCGGGATTGAGAAGGACTGATGAACAACGACCAGAAGCTTATCCCATTAACTCAAGATAATGGGGCATCAGAACGATACCTTTTTGCATAAGGCGGATTGCATTCTCGCATCGTCCCTTCTACGTCGTGATTAAACCTGTGGGCAGCTTAAAGAGCACACGCACCCAATCCCAAACAAATCAAGAGGAGCGAGTCGTACTCCTAGTGCATCAAACCTGCAATTGGCACGTAGGCGATAAAAACGCCCAAAAAATTTTGCAGCATGCCCTTTTCGGCCACGTGATGTGTCTGATTGTTCAGGAACAGTCCTTGACCATGGACTGGACGTCATTTGCTTGATGGCAAAAAGCAAAACGGAAATCATACATACAGGAAAGACTCACCCACGAACTCCCCAACGCATCTTCACCCCTCCAAGCAGACCAATTGTTTGTACTCCTACAAGCTATGTGCACACTAATCCTACCGACTATTGAAACAAATCGCACCTCTACCAGGCGGCGCTCTTCCTGTTTTTTCACCCACGTATCTTTCGGCAGTCGCGTCCCCAGCTCCGCGCGCTCCTTAAGCCCGTCCGCCGCCAATCCCGCCGCCCAGTCTCGCTCCTCCTACCGTGACACCACGGGCGCTCTCTCCTCCTTCAGATTTTTCATCATCGCAGAAACCACCTTCACCTCCTCCCGCGGCGTTGGTGCTGACTTCTCTCCCCCGTCCTCCCTTAGCACCTTCTTCCGGACCCCCTTGCCCCCGCTGAGCTCTATCTCATCCTCTGCTGCCGCGTACATTTCCCGCAAGTGCTCCAGAACCTCTGGCGTTGTCTCCCAGTATCCCCTCCCATTCGCTTCCAACATCCTCTTCACCACGTTGCGCATCGCCTCTGGGTTGTTGTCCATCAGTTTTTGCGCCATCTTTTCGTCCAATACGTACCTCTCCACCGCCCCGTCGTAGACCCATTGATCCCGAAAGCCAGCCGTGCTACTCCAGCCTACCAACGCCGTCATCCGCTGGCTGATCTCGTAGGCTCCTCCTGACCCTTGTGCTGCCATTGCTTCCGCCCACTTCGGATTCAGAAGCTTGCTTCGATATTCCAACCGAAGGGTCGCTTCCAGCTCCTGCGGTGCCACGTCCTTGGTGAAGGCCTCCACGATTGACACTTTGACTACCCTTTTCTTCTTCTCTTCTCCCTTTCCTCCCTGCTGGTCAGAATCCGCCCGGCCCTGCGAGGGCGCTGGCTGGGCTCTGGGAGGGGCGGCAGTGTTTTTACCTGACCGGTCAGGGGCGTTCGCGATATTTTCAGCGGCTTTCTTGAGCGCGCCTGAGAGCCAGGGAGACAAGGCAAAGAGGGAGAATTGCGGGGCATGAGTAGTAGAAAGAGTACACGTCCCACCGTGAAATCAATGACGCATACGCTCGGATCTAACCATTCCTACTCTTCGTATGCCACGTTCCTCCCTCCCTTCCTCCCTCCCTCCCGCCCACTCACCCGTGTTGGCGTAGTACTCCTGGATGTCTGACAGGCCGTACTCGACCGAATCGATCTCCTGCACGATCCTCTCCGTGGTGCCCAGCAGCTCCTTCAAGACCCCGTCCCGTTTCACCCCGTTTTCCCTCTCACCTTTTCCAAAACTGTAGGCGTTTCGACTCGCCCACGTCTCCCCCAGCTCCTCCTCCTGCTCCCACTCACCATTTCCAACCCGCTCGTTGACGAGGCTCCCGTAGTCGCCCGCGGGGTTGCTGAACAACCTGGCCGTCGGCCGATCCTCCCCTTGCTCTTTGAGTTTGTTCGCATGCTTCTTGATGTAGTTCATGTCCTCACTCTCGCCCTCCGCCGTCGCCGCACGCTCAAAGAGATCGTCCAGCAAGTCGACCACGTTGGAGAAAGAGTCCCGGAAAATTCCTGACAAGGACGCCAGCACATCGATCCGAGGCCGGCCGAGCTCGGCCAAAGGCACCAGTTCGTACCGGACCACCCGCCCCGTCGCCTCCTTCACGGGCCTCGCCCCCACCAAGGCCAGGAGGATCGCCACGCTCTCGCCCCGGGTCTTGATCGCGTCCAGGCCCCAGAGCATCACTGCCACGGTCTCCGGGTAGCCGCCGTCGGCCGCTTGGTGCTGCGCCAGGATTTTTCGTACCGCCTCTTGGCCCCTCGCCCAAGCCCCTGGGGACGGCAGGCGGTAGGGATCGAGGGCGTGGATGTTCCTCCCGGTTGGGAGCACGCCTAGACCGTCCCTCAGGAGGTCTCCCCCCACGCCCGGAAGCACGTACTCCCCGTTCAAGCCCTTGACGAGCGAGGCCAGTTCCTCTGTATTCTGCTCCAACATCTTCTTAATCTCGATCGCTTCCACTACCCTTTCCCTCAAGCCCTCCTTCACGTTCTCGCTCGGCGCCTCGGCTATTTCCTCCATCGTGCCCCAGCCCACTGCAACTTCCTCCTCCAGCCTCGCCTTGGCCTCTCGGTCCCCCCATGCCCGGCGCAGGCGCAAGGAGTAGAAGCGCAGCAGGTCGTTGGGTCGGTAAAGAGTCATGGCGTACTTCTCCTCGTTGGAGAGGCTGTTGTACCAGTGGGTGACCGGCCTCCCGTCCCCCCTTTCCAGTTCGCGGAGCAGCGCCTCCGTCACGTCCTCGACCCCGCATTCCCCGGGACCAGACCCATGCGAGAGCTGCCCTCCCTCGGCGGAGAGTGGGGCAGAAGGAGGGGAGGAGGGCGAGGAGGCGCGACACGAGGCGACCAGATCCGAAAGAAGACTCTTTGCAGAGGCCGCGGGCGGGGTGGGTAGCCCGGCGATGGCCTCAAGGAGGAGGGGGGGGAGGTCCTGGTCGAAGTAGGCGTCCAGGTATTGGTAGACCTGACGAGGCGAGGGCGTCTCCCCCAGCACGTGCAGCCCCTCCGAGAAGAGCCGTTGCTCCAGCACCCCCAAGTAGGAGGCAAGCCGGCCCATATAGGCATTGAAAGCCGCAGCGTCCACCGACGCGGCTTCCTCTGGCGTCAGCCTCCCCTCCCGCCCCCCCCTCCCGCACCGGGAGACGAAGGCGAGGGCCAGGGGCAGTCCTCCCACAGACCCGTCCGCTCCAGCACGCCCACAATGACGGGACGCAGGCCGGCGTTGGCCTCGCTGTTCTCCCTGTACTCGCTCACAAGCTCGCGAAGCTGCGCGAGGTCTTTGTATAGACCGGCGCGAGAGTAGGGGGGGACGTTGTGGCTGACAATGGTGCCTATGGAATAGGTGGGAACGTGGAAATGAGGTGGGGGAAAAAAATATACGCGCAGCCTTTCAGCACCTCCCCTCCCGCGCGCCCGCGTTCTGGCCGCACACGCCGTCCCTCCTCCAGCGGCGACCCGTCACTTACCGTAGCCCCGGCGCTTGGCCAGGATGGACTCGGAAGGGTTGTTGCAGGCGTAGACGTACAGGTTGGGGATCTCCCCCATCAAGCTGAGGGAGGGAGGACGTGAGGGAAAGGGAGGAAGGGAGGGAGGGCACGGTCAGATTGATGGCACGGTGGGACTGCCGAGGCGGCCTGCGCGGAGGAAAGAGAAAGGTCTTACATATCGGGCCAGGTGGTGGCTGTGTTCCCCAGAGGCGAGCCGGGGAGCCACTCCGCGGTCCCGTGCGTCCCGAAGTGTACCACGGCCTGCGCCTTGAAGCTGTTCCGCATCCAGTCATAGAAGGCAACGTACTGGGGGTGGGGGGTCAGGTCGCGCTCGAAGAGCAGACGCATGGGGTCTCCCTCGATGCCCAAGAGCGGTTGAATGCCGATCCAGACGTTCCCGAGCTGCACCCCGCCCACGACCAGCTCCCCTGCCTGGCTGGTGAAGAGCCCCACGTATCCCTCCAGCTCCCCCCACATCTTTTCGACCCTCGCCGCGGTCCTCTCCCCGACCGCCGCCCGAAACGCGCCCGGAAGGATCCCTTCCGCAGTGATTCTCGCCTTGAGCATCTCCCCTCCCGCGGCCCCGTTCCCCCCGTCGAAGGTGCCCGCCTCGACCATGGCGTGCATCTTCTTCGGGCCCCCCGCCACCACGGCCTCCTGATTGATGGCCGTGAGGATGGCGATCACGCTCTCCCCGTCGATCTTCCGCGCGTCCAGCCCCGTGTCGTAGCCCTGAGAGAGGAAAAGCAGAGCCAGGTCAGACAGAACTAGGGAGGCATTACATGCAACGCCACCGCGGGTCGGCAGGGAGATACGGACACGAAAAAGAGAAGTCAAGCAAGAAGAAGCTGTCCGTCAGTGCTCGGACCCACCCCTCTCACCTGCTCCTGCAAAGCGATCAAAAGCTTCTCCAGCGACCGAGGCACGTTCAACAGGGCCGCTGTCCCGATGGCCCCGACGTTGGGCGGGAAGCCGTAGCAAAGGATGGACACCTTCTTCTCCTTGGCTGGCGTGACACGCAGTTGGTGCCAGCCCAGGATGCGGCGGGCGAGTTTCCGAGCCCGTTCCGGGACGATGGCGATCTTGTCCCCCACCAACCCCCCTAGGACCACCGTGTCCACCGCCCCGTCCAACTCGGGCAGGGAGTAGAGCACGGCGCTTTGCAGCCCCAACACCCCTCGTTCCCGCCAGCTGCTTAGATCCTGGAGCAAAAGCGGGGCGGCCACCAACAAGGGCACGTTCTTGGCGGCCAGGAGACGCGTCGCCACGTCCACGCGTCGCCCTGCCTCCATGCTCCCCGCCGGGCCCCCGACCAAGGGGAAGCCGATCGTGTTGATAACCGCATCCACCTCCACCGCCTCCGGGGAGAGGGAGTCGATGCGGCGTAACCCCCGCCGACGTTCCTCCTGCTCGAAACGGGTGGTGAGTAGGTCGCGCACGACCGTGTGCCCCTCCACTCCGTTGATGAAGATCGGCACCGGGAGCAAGCCTTCCTTCTCCAAAATCCGGAGGAGCTGCGCAATGTAGACCTGGTTGGTGATCACGTGCTTCCGGTAAAGGAGAACTGCCACGCGGGGGGCCGTCTGCGGGGAGGAAACCATGGCGTCTTGAACCCGACCCCGGGCTGCCCGATCCACGTACCACCTCAGATACTGCTTGGGGGACTGGAGGATCCGGGGAGTCAGCGGGTGGATGAGTCCCTGCGCGGGCGTCTCCTTCACCTGCAAGGGTTGTACCAGCGCCCGGCTTGCCTCCGGGCCCAAGAGAGAAAATCGCCGCACGAGAAGGAGGAAGAGGGAGACGACGTTGGCCGCCCCCCCCTGGTTCCAGTAGGCGTACACCTCCAGCCAGGTCCGTATGTCCCGGGCCTTCCTCCCCGGGACCATGCGAAGAATTCGAGGTCCAATTTTCAGAAAGGAGAGGTAGCCCTTCAGCCGGTCTTCTTCCCGCTGGCTTCCGAACTTACTGAGCAAGGCTTTCACCGACGGGGGGGGGGCCGGGGGCGGACGCGGCCTTCCCCCCCTCGCCACCCTCGGCAGAGGCGGCTTTCATCGCGAAGCCCCCGACCTGGGTGAGGGACATGAGCTCCAAGGCCGACTCAAAGACAAGCCGGGTGGGGATGTGGCCCAGGCGAGTCCGGAGCCAATTCACTTGGTCGTAGTCGAAGATGAGGGAGCCGAAGAAGACATCCGCCCCCGCCAAGGCCGAAGCCACCACCTCGGGGCGCGAGGCGATGTCTCGATCCGTGAAGACGGTCAGGTGGATGGAGGGGGAGATGTCCGCGAGCGTGGCAGCCGCTTGCTTGTAGAGCTGGACGTTGAAGGCTTCAAATCCGGCCACCAGGACGATGCGGGCGGTCGCGGGAGGGGGAGGGGCGGCAGGCGCGCTGCCCAGGCTCCTTGTCCGCTCCTCGTTCTCCACGGAGAGGCCCGGGGACCATTTGTCCCGCACCGAGCTGTATAGCAACTCCAGCGGGTTTCTTTTGGAAGGGGAAGCAGGTCCTGCCTGTTGCTGGGGTTTAAACGCTTCCACCAAGGCCTCCGGGACCTGCAAGTCCTGAGTCTTCTCCCGCTTCTGCTTCTTCTTGCGTGACTGTGCCTGCCGATGAGCGACGTCGCCTTCCGAAATAGCACGCAGTCTAGTGAGGGAGGAGACTTGCGGGAGAGGCCGCGCCTTTCTAAATGAAGGCCTTACCCTCTCACCCCCGTGCATCCACAAGGATGGACTCGGAGAGGTGAAGGCGACGACGCTGGGGGCCAACAATTTCAGTAGAAACAAGGCAGAGCAAATCAGAGTGTACCCCTTGACTGCTCCATGAGGTATCGCCTTCCTCCTGGCTATCGGCTCCATGGCAGAGACAGGACGCGTGACCCCAAATGCGGGCATGGAAGTTTCCCCGTCGCGGTCCGGGAATGCTACTGACTCAGGTGAGGAAACAGAAAACTGGTCCCATGCTCTCTTCGATCTTGTATTCGTCGTGGCATTGATGATCATCGAGCCTGCTGCAAACAATGGCTGCTTGTGTGAGGGAGATTCAAGTGTATTGTTCGATCGATGAGAGGGTGCGCTAGGGGTGTACTTGTAGGAGGTGGTAGGAACAAAGTTCTTCCGAGCTGAAGCGCGTCCACTACCTCAATAAGATCTAACGCGGCACGCGTGTCGAGTGTCATTGGTCTGCCACTGCACGTGCGGACGCTTTCAGGATATCACGTCGTCACACATTCATGATTCTGTCATCCGATCTCTGGCGCCGGTTGCCTCAAGTAGAAGCGGCAACTTGCAACCGCGAGGCTGGCCTCTGGGAGTGGAGGAGAGGGGGCCATAGGAGTGCCCCATTTTTTTCAATTATTGCCACGCGCTCGACACGCTTACATGTTCGAGACAACAGAAACATAGTGTTGTGCATGACGCGTGGCATGACGTGGGTTGAGGCATGTTTTTACGCCTTTTTTGCAGCGTCAACCGGCGCCATGATACATTGTGGTGACCCTCCACTCACCTCATTTTGGACCCGCTCCTGCACATTATGTACACACAAGAACCAGGCAGAACGTGATAAAGGCATTGTACGTAGGCATCTGGAGCGCATTACTAGCAGCAAGTTGGGCCTGTTTCACGATCAGACAGCGTCCCTGGTGCAGGTAATAAAATTGTACCTGGCAAACAGGGCGAGAGGGCAAGAATGTTGGAGAGGGACTAGTGTTTGTTTGAGGTGAAAGGATCCAGTTTATCTGCCCTTGTCTCGATGTGTTTGATGGAGAAAAGACGAACTGTGGCGTTCCAAGAAAAGTCGTATGCTGTAAGACGCTTCTTAACCTCTTGATTCTTATCCATCCACCTCTCCCTACGACGCGAAGTTTGGAACAGAAAAGGAAAGATGCACACCTTCTGGGTGCGTTTGAATGCAGTAGTCTTCTTTGGTTTTACAGTTTTGCTCTGCCTGGCAGTGTTGACTGCCTTCAGGTACGCACAGCAGTATAAGGAGGAAAGAAGAAAGCCGAGGCGGAGAAGAATGAAGCGACGTAAGGGACGGAAATCCGAGGATACGGACTCTTCGTGTAAATTACGAAGCTAAGGAAACGTATACTGCACGTCTTTGTTGCGTCATCTCGCATAGTGTCCCGAGAGTTTCGACCACAAGTCTTACGCGTCTTCTTTTGCCTTGCCTTCCCTGCCCCTTTCCCTCAGCACCTATGGCCACGGGGACTACGGCTCAGTGCAGCAACTCAACGTGAATAAATTGATTCAGTTGTGAGTCTTGGGGTGTTGGGCAAATGGGTACACTTTATGGAAGTTGGGAGACGAGCGCTGGGACCAGAGAGCTGGAAAGGGTTCAGGAAAAGCTGATCGCACCCTCTCTCTCCTTACCCGCTGACCTTACAAAGGCGCCGAGTGCGGGACAACGGTCAGACAGGCTATCATTACGACCAGGCTCTCTTCAATTTTGACCTTAAAGCCGGTGCGTGAAGTGGGAAGGGGAGGGAGGAACGGAAAGAGGGCCTGGCCCGTATCCGTCGACCTGTCCAATCAGGACGTATGTTTTGTGCGATCGGCCGCATTCAAGGGGATTCATTTTGACATGGATAGAGGGTTGGCGTCCTTGCTGCTCCTTTTCCTCCTGATTCCCCGCTTACGCCTTGTCTCCTGCCCCACGGCCTTTAACCCTTTTTTTCGGTCCAGACCTCTCCCCAGCCTTCGATTGGAATATAAAGCAACTCTTTGTCTTCGTTGTGGTCGAGTACGAGAGCAAAAAGAATGTAAGTAATTTCTCTTTCTTTCCGCAGCTCAACCCATTCCATGCCCCTTGTCATCCTCTTTTTCATGAAATACCACATGCATTAGGTCTTGAGCCAGGTCGTCGTGTGGGACCGCATCATTGAGAGAAAAGAAGATGCTGTGCTGAACTTGGAAGCCGAATTTTTGGATTACCCGCTTCGAGATCCAGCGGTAGAGCTACGGTGAGAACAGGGATGAGGCGAAATTCATCGCGAAAAACTATGTCAAGATCGCTTACTCCTGTTGTATCGGTATGCCTGACTTGTTCATCATTCATCCCATGCATTTGTTCTCCAGAAACAAGAACATCACCCTCCGCCTTGTGTGGGACCACATGCCTTTGACCGGTACCCTCTTCATGCGATCGGATCTTGTCAACTCTACCATCCTACCAGATCAATACACATAGCGGACTAGTGTGTTGACCCGGGCCACGTTGTGAGTGCGCAATGACTTTTTTAAAACAGCAGGAATGGTACAGGGGGATAAACGACATAGGAACGACGACTGGGGTTATAGGCTCGTTTGACGGAGGGCGAGGAAAAAGGAGAACTTGGACAACCAACCTCCCCTTCTTTTCTCAAATGTAATAAATGCAAAGACAAAGCACGCGCATCCTAGCGACTACAAACCCGAATCATCTGAATCAGTTAAAGAGACGCGTACACGCCCGTATGTGTGGGTAAAGAAAGGACTTTGGAGGCAAATAAGCGGCCGGTTTACGAATGACGAACATGCTCGAACCGTTACGGCGTTTTCTTTGCAAGATGACACTATCTCCGAAGGCCCTTGGGCTTGCCACTCTTGGAAGGCAGAGGCACGCATGCGATCTCTTATGTGCTCTTCCCATGGAAAACTTTTCCCCCTATGCATGCCATGACGGCGGTGGGACCAATGCGGCACTTTTTCAGGCCTACTTTTTCTTCTTCATCAAAGCGGTACGAGTTGAGCAACGACAGACACATCTTGTCCTCAGAATCTCCTTCACAACTCCCTCCTGGCATATCAGCAGGACAGGAGTCTCTGCAGCGAGGCTTCTACCCAACCTTTAATTATGGATGATGGTGGAAGTGACGGCGGGATGGATATGATGGGTTCGATGAGCATGACTTTCGCTCCATTTTCTACCTACCAGCTGAAAGTCATCTGGGGATGGTGGGACGTCCAAACTGAGGGGCAGTACATTGCAACGCTTCTTGCCATGTTTGTTGCTGTCGTTTTGTTCCGTTGGCTTGTAAAGCTCGAGACGGCATACGTAAAGAGGGCCCTCGCAGTCACGACGTTAGCTGGTAACATCGATTGCTCCAGCCGTGGAGAAAGGGAAGGTAAATCCTGTAGAAATGACACTTTGGGTGTGAATACGGAACTTGAGGAATCCCTTCTCTCGAGGGAAGGTCATGAGGATGCTGCCGGGCTTGGCCCGAGGGTTAGCTCCTTAAGTAAGGTGCCATTTCAAAAACGGGTCGTGCAGGCCGCTTTATCCGCTTTTCTGTATATGTATGCGCTGCTCTTGATGCTCGCGGCCATGACGTATAATCCTGGCATCTTTTTGGCTTTAGGGATAGGCTACGCTGTTGGTGAACTTTTTTTCGGTACTGCTTTTGAGACGGAGTTGATTAGCGGGAGGCGGGAGAGGAAGGAGAGGTGCTGCGAGTAAGATTTCAAGAAGGAAAAATGGAATGGTCGAAAGAGGGTGCGCGCGGCTTTTTAAAATGTCGTGTGCTGATTTGACCGGGATAAGAATGGAGTTTGGCGTGTATAGGGCGCTCGCGGTCGTCAGTGGGTAGTCAACAAGATGGTGTACATACATAAGACGTGTGCCTGAAGAATCAAGATATCCGAGGAAACGAGAAGACGAATACAGATCGAGGCCACGTGTTGGGCAGAAGGCACTCTTTGGGAGGTTCTGTACAATTGTTTTCCTTGTTGCCTCCTTCAAATCGTATGACTCCTCCATCTTCCGCTACCTCTCCTCAACGCCCGAAAAATTCATCCAAAATAAATTTCGCCCCCCTCGAAGCCACCATCAATACCGTGCTGTGTGTGTTCCCACTCGGAATAGTAGGAAAAACTGAGGCATCCGCCACTCGCAGTCCGTCCACTCCCATGACATGCAAGCGCGGGTCCACGACCCCCATAGGATCCTCCTCTTTGGTCATTTTACAGCTCCCACACCAATGGGAGTTGACGAATTTATTCTTCCGTACCCACTTCTTCAGGACACCCTCATCGACCAAATCGGGCCCAGGCAGCGTCTCCTCCTGCGCCGCCTCCGTCATGGGACTCGTCCGCGCAATCACGCGCACATTCCGTACCCCCCATATCAACTTCCCAATGTCCATGTCGGAGAGAAAGCCTTCGCCCTCCGAGGCCGACACGTTCGCTTCCCGCACGCGTGCAGGCCCATGCATGGCGTCCCGAGGATCCAGCTCCACGGAATACCGTGCCTGCGGGTCCAAGAGCGCGATGGTAACGAGCATGGTGCCCCGCTGGGTCTTGCTCGCTGGCGGCAAGGTCGGGGTGGACGACAGGTTGGCCGCCCGCGGGCTGGCGCCCGCATCCATGGCTTCTTCGCTCTCCTGCTGCTTCTGCACCAGATGGGGCTCTGAGATGCGCGGGAAGACCGTCAACTGTAGATCCGGGTAGTTTTCCTTGAAGGCCGGGTTCTTGCTCCCTTTGTCCGACTTGAGGAAGGCCCCCGCAGTAAAGCCACTGCTCGCGAATATGGTGTAGTCCTTCTGTTGGCTCCCCGGCTGGTCACCCGGGAAGAAGCCCCCCCCTCCCCACTGCTGCCCCGGCCCGCCGGCTCGATCGACCCTGCTTGTCGCGCCCTTGGCCCTGAGGATCTCCCCCCCCTCCACCACCCAGTCCTTGTACTCGGTGAGCTCTTCGAAGGAACCCGCCGCCGCCGCCACCCGCCCCGCCAAGGGCGTGGTCAAGGTGAAGGTCATGGGCACAGAGGGGTGGTCCTGGAGGTTCTCCCCGACGCCCGGTAGGTCGACGAGCACAGGGATGCCGGCCTCTTCCAGCTTCCTTCGGGGGCCCACGCCCGAATTCATGAGGATCTTGGGAGTGTGGATGGCGCCTGCGGTCAGCACGACATTCCCTTTCCCTTTCCCCCTCCCCGGGCTCTTGAGCCGCGCCTCCCGGCTGTCACCCCCTTCCGCGGCGAACGACACGCCTGTGGCCGTGTAGACGCCGTCCTTCTCGCCCGACATGAGCACGTGCGTCACCTTCGCCTTCAGAACTATGTCCAAATTGCTCCTTTTGTCCATAATCGGGCCCAAAAAGGCACGGGCGGCGCTCATGCGCACCCCGTTCTTGATGCAAAAGTGGTAGTAGGCAGCCCCCAGGCGTCCATTGGGCGCATTGAAGTCGTCGGAAATGGGCAGGCCCGTGATCCGGCAGGCTTCTAGAAAGTAAGGCGCGACCTGGTCCACGTACATGGGCGGCGCGGACCGGATCGGACCCCCCTTGCCGTGGTAGGAGGAGGGGGGGCCGTCGAAGTCCTCGAGCGCCATGTCCTCCGCCAGCGCGGCCTCCCACGTCCACCCCACATCCGTCAGGTTCCACGCCTCGAAGTCCTTGGGCAGAGAGCGCACGTAGAGCATGGCATTGTGCGCGCCGCAGCCTCCCAGAACCTTGGCAATCATGGCCCCCTCCACGTCCCAGTGGTAGTCCGCCTGGTGCGCCACCGTGCTCCAGAGCAGCGGCACGTCGAACATGGTCAGGGGCGACGCCGTGTAGTCCGTGCCCCCTAGACAGCCCTGACTCGCCCCCCCCGCCTCCAAGAGGAGGACCTCCACGGCCGGATCCTCGCTCAGCTTGTTCGCCAAGACGCTCCCTGCCGGCCCCCCGCCTACCACGATGAAGTCGTAGCCCTCCAACCTGAGGGTGGGTGTGGGCCGCGCTCCGTCGTGCCCCGCCGTGGCGACAGAGGCGCTACTGCGCCAGAAAGACGGAAGTGAGCACGTGGATGGTGGAGCGAGAGACATGCTAGGGTGTGTATCCGCCGCGACCGGGTCAGGAACCAACGCGTGGAAAAGGAGGGAAAAACACGTGCTGGGGCAAGACCGGAGGCAATTTCCCTCTGTCCCGTCCTTTGTCGGGGAGTGAGCACACACAGGACGTACCTTTCTCCGAATGGGAGAGAGGAGGGCGAGTTCGGGGCCGGCGGGGGCTGCCCTTGCAGAACATAGACGAGAGCCGCCACGGAGAAGGTCAGGAGGAGCAAGCTGTACCCATACAGGAAGGGGCGGTGTTCGAGCAGGGCCGTCACTACCCCGCCTCGTTGAGCTGTGGCATGGGCTACGGCGCACAAATGTCCACAAGAGATGAGAAATGTGCTCGAGTAGTCACAGCGTCAGACTCAAGCATGACTTGCCATTCTTTGCCCCCTCACGTCTCGGGATTCATTCAAGAAAGGCTTACCGATACCAGACCTTGCCACTGCCGCGGGTGGCACCATCGACACATTGTCTTCCTCATCCTCGTGCACCACTGGGAGGTCTTCCTTTCCCTCCCTGTAGAATGTCCAAAAGTCGAGATGCGGAACGCGGTGTTTTTGAGAGGTGCTCGTAAGCCCACTCCAAAGTGTGCATGCGACTCCATGGTTACAATCATGCCACGGAAAAAAGAACTTACCCAATCCGCTGATAGCCTCCACGCAGCACCATGGCCCTCGCAGCGTCCCTGCTTGACGGGCGCTGATGGCAAGGGGGGGTATAAATTCGTGTTGAGTGCGTCACAGGGCGTCCAGGAGACGAGGCGTAAAGCGAATCATCGCCAGGGAAGGGATCGAGAACTTCCCTGCCTTGTTGGTTTCACCGCCCGTCACTGGCGTGCCTTGGCTTTTAAAGGGCTTTCCTACATATTTTTGCACGTTCTTCTTGTTTGCCAGTTGCCTCCCAAAATTTCACTTATCATTTCGACCGTCCTGTCTTGTGGAGGAATTAATCCGGCTCTCTCTTCATCTTTTTACATCGCAGAGAGCGGAGGTCATTCTGCACAGGTAATGGCCGCATGCCGCATACCAACGAGGGGGAGGTGTCACATTTCTTGGACAGGTACCGCACTTTCATCAGCGTGTACTGGCAACAAGAGATTCGCGACGAGCCAGACGGATGCAGCCAAATGGCGTCAGATCTACGGCCAAAAACCTCCCCCCCATGCCGGAAAAAAAGCCTTGCCTCCCCAAGAACTCGCCCGGCTGGACGCTAGAAACGGCATCCTCGTTGCCCAGGAATCAGACGAAGGCATTAAAACTTTCAGAGCTTTTGCTGGAGGGAAGGAAGATTACGTGTTGCGCTTCGGTGACCATGTGTGCGTGATAGGCAAGAACGGGGCGGGAAAGTCCTTGTTTTGTCAGGCGCTCGGCGGGCATAGAGAGGTCCTGCCTCACGGGATGATGGGTATGGAAGATACAGAAGAATCTTTTCAGGGTGCAGATGCCAAGCAAGAGCGGCTCGAGGGGACCGGGTGCAAGGAAGCGGAGAAAGAAGGCGCCGGGAAAGCCACCGGGCGAGAGGGTGTCATGTTCATGTCCTTCAGCATGCATGGGCATTTCCTGGCCCGCTACAAAGACCGAGTGGTGGCGGATGTTCTGGGAGGGTCAAGTGATCCCTTGGCGCGACGGCTTATCGTGCAACTGGGTCTGTACCCCCTCTGGTAAGCGGGAGGCGTCGTCCTCAGCCCCCGTCACCACCCCCCAGTGTCTGCCAGCCATTCCCTTTTCTCAAGCATCCGCATATTGCGAAAGATCATCACTCCCATCTCGTCAGGGCTTGCGTCTGGCACCCATTCGCCTCCGTTTGCCCACATGCGCTCCTCCTCTCCCCTCCTCATCACCCTCCAGGTACAAGAGGGTCCACATGCTATCCACGGGAGAGATCCGGAAGGTGCTTTTGGCCGCCACCCTGAGCAAATCCCCGCAGGTCCTCGTCCTAGACAAGCCTTTTGATGGACTCGACGCTCCCTCACGGTGCGAACATCGGACCTCGCCGGCCGCCCCCCCCCCCCTTCCCCCTCCCTCCCCCACTCCCTCCTCTTACCCCTACTTTCCCCTTTCCCCCTCCCCCCCCTCCACATTCTTACCCAGCAAAAGCCTCCACACCGTCCTCTCCCAGCTCTGCCAGGGCTTCCCCCGCCTCCTTGTCGACCTGGGCTTGGCCCGCCGCTCCATCCCGCGCACGTCCATGGTGCTGGTCACGCACCGTCGGGAGGAGGTCCCTCAGGAGGTGGGGCGCCTGGTGTCCGTGGACGGCTTCGAAATCGGTGCGTGGGCAGGGGAGACAAGCCTCTCCCGCGACGTTTTGTCCCTGAGGCCGAGCCCCACTCACTCCCTCTCCTCCCCCTCTTCCCCCCTCGTCTCACAGAATACGAGGGCGCCATGGAAGCTCAGCGGCTTGCATCTCTTCGCGCCCTGGGACATGCCCCCCTCCCTTCCCTCCCCAGAACCCTGCCCAAGCTCTACCGGCCCCAGGTACCCCGCGCCAGCACCTTGAGCAGCCCCAAGGCGCGCGAGAACCTCCAGACCGTCCTCCTCTTCGACGGGGTCCGCTACACGAAGGGGGAGCATGTCTTGCTCAACACCGTGAGCTGGCGGGTGAAGCAGGGAGAGGTATGGGCTCTGAAGGGCCTGAACGGTGCGGGCAAGTCCACCTTGACCCGGCTCCTTCTGGAGCGATGGAGAGAAGACCTCGAGGAGCGCCGGCGTCGGGCGGGAAAAGGGGGGGAAGGAGGGCGGGCGGAGGGGCATACCGGTCCAAGCGCGCAGGTGCAGGGTCGCGTGGCGGTGGGGGTGCCTCATATCGGCGTGGTCTCCACCGAGCTCCACCTCCAGTTGGCAGCCACCTGTTCGGAATGGCCCGCCTCCGCCGTCGTCCTCTCCGGCCTGGAGCCCCTGTCCTCCGCGGGGATGGTGGACCCGGCGTCTTCCCCACCCCCGCCGCCACACCCACCCGTCGATCAAGGGCAGCCAGAGCACGAACGGCTGGAGCGGCCATTCCTGAACCCGCCTGCCCGCCTTCTCCCGCTCCTGAAAGAGTGGGGAGACATTCTGGGAATTTCCAGTCTGTACTCCACCCCCTTCGGGCGCCTGTCACAGGGCCAACAGAAGCTCGTCGTCATCGCCCGCGCCCTCATAGGAGCCCCTCCTCTCCTCATCTTCGACGAGGCCTGCCAAGGTCTCGATAGCCAGCATCGCGCCTTGATCATGAGCCTTTTGACCACGATTGCCAAATCTGCTTCGTCGTGGTTGACGTTGCTGTACATCAGTCACCATGAGGACGAGGCATTGCCCGAAGTGACCTCGCACGTTCTAGAGCTCGAGCGCGGTCGGGTGTCGTTTGCCGGAAAGTCTGAGCAGTGGAATGAACTGGCGTTGAAAAGGCGGAAGGAGCACGAGGCGGGGGGAGGAAGAAGGGGGGAATCGGACTCAGTCTAGCTTGAGCCTCAGAGTGAGTGAGTGAGCGCGCGTAATCCTTACCCGAGGCGCGGCCCACACCCGGCGCACGCACTCAGCATGCGTAAATGGGAAAATGGCTAGCACAAATATTTCTGCCTTGTTGATAATTTTGTGTACGAATGAAAATTGCGGCCGTGTGTACAGTACGTTCCAGCTGTTGTTACCGCTTTCCAAACTACACCGATGGGAGCGTGGACATTGTTTTTCCCCCGATAGTTTCTTTCGCATTCACAATATCTGGGCCCAATAGTGCTTCACTTTCCAACCCATCGCGCCGAAAAGAGCGTCCAAACTTTTCTTTGTAGCAGTGCCATCATGAGGGCTTTATGTCTTATGCGTACCCCCCGACCCTTTTCGCGGAATTTTTCCCGAGACCCGCCCGGCCTTGCCGCCACTCATCCCCAGATACGATACTTAGGGTCTCGCGGCCCTGGCACGCTTACTCACGCATGTTCCGACCACATTGATGCGCAGGCGAAATCATGCTTGTCAATCAACGACGATGCGCAGCTATGGCTGCTATCCTTTTCAGTGCCTGGAATGCGCAGGCTTTTATCCCTCGCCTTCCCGCCAACTTGTATCAGCGCCAGCAGCATAGCAAGTTGTCCCTCTACTCGACACTATCAGAAAATGTCCAGACAACGTAAGTAGTTGTGTCATTATCAGAAAACTATCCGTATCATTTATCGCCTTGATCATGTTTGTCGATTTCCCCGTATTCAAGCGACTTTGGGCAAAGTACTAACTCGCCCAAGTTGCACTTGACTTTGTCGTCTCTTACACCCCTTGGCTCTCATGTTGCGTCTATTAAGGTCGAAAGTGAGATTTTTCTATGCTAAATACATGTCTAATCGCAAATTATTTGACCGCCTTAACCTCCAAAAGGCATGTAGTATGTATCTGGCAAAACCTTTCACGATACTTTTCTCTTTTGATGGATACCTGTTCAGAGATCTGCATTTGCGAATGCACCAGATAATTTACGCTCTATGTATGCAATCTTTTCTCATTTTTATCCCTCTATTTCCAATGAGGAAACGTTTTCTCATTTGCCATCCTCCCCTCCCCTCTTTCGATAACAGCGTGGAGGCCCGCGCTAATTCCTCTGTTGCCCTCTTTGTCACCGTCCCTGGCACGCTTACCCGCAAGGCTTACGACCAGGCCTGCAAACGCATGATCGAGGAAAGCAAAACGTCAATTCCGGGCTTCCGGAAAGGCCAGCGTGTCCCCGAGCAAGTCCTTTTGAATGCGGTGGGCGGCCCCCAGGTCATCATCAATGAAGCTCTGGACATTCTGTGCGAAGACGCACTGAAAAAGGCCATCGACGAATCGGACGTGAAGGCGGTGGGGCAAGCCTCATTGGTGTCACACCCTGAGACCCTGATCGCCGCCTTCAAGCCCGGGGAGCCCATTGTCATGGAGCTGACTGTGGACGTGTACCCGGAGGTAGAATTCACGGGTCCTTACGCGGGCCTGAAGGTGCAGGTGGATCGCATTCCCTTGGAGAACGAGAAGGTCAAACAGGCGCTGGAATCGCTCCGAAAGAAGCGCGTCCGTCTAGTGGACACGGCGCCTGGCTACGAGGGCAAGCTGGGGGACTCGGCCATCGTGAACATGCAGGCGTTTCAGATGCTCTCGGACGGCACCCGTGGGCCCGAGATGAGGAACATCGCGGCGGGTGAGGGCGTGGAGGTTGTGTTGGAGGAGGGGCGATTCCTTCCGGGCGTCGTCGAGGGTCTGGTCGGGAAGCCGGCGGGCTGCAAGGTGGTGATCCCCGTGACTTTCCCCGAGAACATCCGGGACCCGCAGCTGGCCGGTATCAAAGCCGAGTTCGAGGTGGAGATATTGGAGCTGAAAAACCGGATCGTTCCTGAGATTGATGAGCAGTTCGCCAAGGAGATTCGACCGGACTTGACGCCGGAGGGAATCAAACAAGAGGTTGTGGACGCCGTGAATGCCGATGCGGAGGAGCGGACCAAGATGAACCGCAACAAGGCTCTGGAGGAGGCGCTGCTGGCAATCACTCGGGCCGAGATCCCGGAGTGCTGGATTGTGGAGGAGACGCGGCGGAAGTTCGCCTTGATGATGCAAGAGATGTCCACGCAGGGCAAGTCGGAGGAGGAGGTGAAAAAGATGATAACCAAGGAAAACTTCGAGAAGTATCGAGAAATCGCCTATCCGCAGACGGTCAAGACTTTGATGCTGGGTGTGGCGACTGCCAAAGTGGCAGAAGACGAGGGTTTGCAGGTGGACCCGCTAGAGCTGCAGGACCAGATCGATTTGAGAAAGCTGGAGGCGGAGAGACAAGGGCTGGACGAGAAGGCCTTGCGCGATCAGCTCGAGGCGAAGCTCTTAGCAGACATGGTCTTGGATCGTCTCGCGGACCAGGCGGATATAACGTACGTGGACGTGAGCGACGATGCTTGAGGGAACAGGGACACAGGCAGGGGGAAAAGGGGCCAGGGGGGGAAGTTCACATGGTTGGCAAGGCAATAGGCGACATGCCCCGTCCAGAGGCAGGCGGGAGGCGGCACAGGTGGTTTGTAATTGTGTCGCAAATATCTTTAAAATCGAGAGATTGATGTCGGGAGCTGGAGCAAGAAGGAGCGGTGGAGACAGGAGAGGGAGGACGCCGTACGAGGGAGGGTCAGCACATAATGGGTTCTCGCATGAGGACATAAAAGACGAGCATGAGGCAGGACGGCGCATAAAGAAACACGCGTGTGGACGAAGACAATAAAATGCGCGAGGCTACGGACTAGATAGCTTGATTAATTCTTTCGCTCCTCGGAGCTTGAAGGTGCACACTGTACACTATCTACACGCATGTGTGTGAGCGAGAGTCGTACACAATGTACTTTGAGTGAGCATGTCTCTCACCCGTTTACTGGAAAATCGTATTTCCAGGACCGTCCCCACTCCAACCTCGTCTTGACCTGGTTTACTCCTGTGATCATAGAAACGCCTTGAGAAAGCTCATGGCCCCGCCCCAGGCCTTGGACTCCCTCGCGAGACTCCGACTGAGGGAGGCAAGACTGTCCGCGTCCTTTCCTCCGATGCCCCCACTCTCACTCTCCTTGCCCAGCGACGGCTGCACCCCATGAACAGGCTCCATATCATCCCCTCCTGAGACTCTCCGGGCCCGCTTCCTTCCACCTCCTCCCTCTCCCTCTTCGCTATTTCCCCCCTGCCCATCCCTCCCCGGCGAGGACGGGTCCTCGTAGACATCTCCCTCCCTTCCCCCTTTCCCCGCCCCCCCCGCGGACTCCTCCAAGCTGACCATGGCCATCTCCGCATCCAATGCGTACGCTGCCCGCCCTGCTCGTTTCCGGCGTCGACCGCTCCGGAGCAAGCTCCCAATGCCGCCACTCCATCCCCCATCGCTTCCTAGACGACGCGAGGTCGCCTCTCGGTAGTGGAAGAAGTCCTCGTGCGCCCGCCCATGCCCCTCGTCCAGGTCCATCTCCTGGTATTCCCGCAGACTTGTCCCCTCCCTCCCACCCTCCTCGCCCTCCTGATTCGGTCCCCCATGCAGATGATACGCCCACCGCAAGGGAGGGCCTTCCGCGCCCCCCGTCCCGACCGCTATCCCGTCCCCCGCTCGACCGCAGCCCAAGCTCAGACGATCCACCACCATGGCCGTGAACAACCGGTTCCACGGCGCCACGGGTCCCGCCTCTCCCCCCCTGCCCTCCTCATACCATTCCGCCCGCGCTTCCAATGCCAACCCCCGGGCGAACTGAGCGAGCTGCGCAGAGACACCGAGCGACCACCCCTGCCCGCTCCCCTCCTCTCGCAGGACCTGCAGGTACCTTTCCACCCACCGAACAGGATCCTGCTCCTCTGACAGGGAGGGAGGCAAGGCGGGGAGCGCGACAGCATCCAGGAGATTCTCAAGCCGCAGCAGCCGTCGAGGATCGTTCCACCCCAGGGCAAGGCTGTATCCAGTCCCAACCGCGGCTGTTGGCTTGCCTTCTGCAAATCCATTTGGAATTCGGCGGCGGCGCAGGCCAAAAAGGCCCCGTGCAGCCCGCTGTCCCGGACGAGGAGAGGCGGGGGAGCGAAAACCCACCCGCGTCATGTCCGACCACAGGGCGCGCGGCACCACTCCTGTCGCACCTCCCTTCTCCTTTGTGGTCTCCGCGCCACCCGATCCCCAGCCAGAGGCCGCGGTGGGGATGGACGCAAATTCGGGGACTGGCCAAGGGACCATGGAGAGGGCGGGGGCACACAACTGATCACGAACGTCAGCCAAGGCTTGGTTGACAGTCTGCTGACAGCCCGCTGGCGTGGCCTCAAAGACATCGCCCGCCCGCCCTGCCCCCCCGTCCTGGACTGCAGGCCTGAGTCCCGCCTTTGCGTTCCGCTTTCCTTTCCAGAGGGCCTTCCGCACGGCCCTCCCCACCACTGAGACCAACGTCTCGCGGACCAAGAGAGGTGTTCCGGGGCAGGTCTCTCCCAAAAATCCGAGGGCGTCGCCCAATGCCTCGCGGGCCCTGGCTTCCCAGTTCCCCTTCTCCAGCCCCTCGTCCTCCCCGCCTGACGCTGCCAATGCCCCGGTGCTAAAGACAACAGTTGGGGGAAGCGTGCAGACCTCCCACTCGAAGCCCACAGCCTCCGCGTCCCGGGTGAGAAAGCCCCGCTGCCCCAGCTCTAGAGCCACCGCGATCTTCTGCCGCACATCCATGTCATTCTCAAGGCCCTTCTCGACTCTCTCAGCCGCCCGCCGGTCCACATACGTGTCCAGCGCGTGCGCCGCCTCGGGTCCCAAGCATATCAAGAGCGGGATCCCCGGCGTGGTGCCTCCCACCAAGGCTCGCACGTCCCTCTTGCACGCCCGCCAATACGCATTCCCGCCCTCTGCCCCCCCCTCCCCCCCCTTCTTGCACCCCCTCATCCGGAGTAGGCTCTGCGAATCCCGGCGCGGGCAAGTGAAACAAGAGCGCATGAGCTACCTCCTTCCTCGAGTCTTCCCCCCTTTCTATGATGCTCTCCCTCGACAGCATCTTGACACAGAGGCTCAAATTGATTTCCTCGCCCGCTCCGTCTTCCCCACGCCGCGCCAAGCGATGTTCTGCTTTCCACAGCACACGCTCCTCTCTCCTTTTCCCGCTCTTGGCCACCGCGTCCCCGGACCCCTTCCTCCAGAACATCGACGAGGTCGACCAGGAAGAAGAGGTCGAGGGCGAAGAGATAGAGGGAAGCGTGAGGGCGCCGAGCAACCACGCCCCCGCAGGATCCATCGCGTCGGCCACCACCGCCAGCTTCCAGCCCAGGAGGGAGGGAGGGGCGGGGTCGTGGCGCGGATCCAGGAGGCTCACACAGTCCTGCCGGTGCCGGGCCCAGAGTTTATTTCCAACGATCTTGGGGAGGTCTAATGGGGCGGGAGGGAGGATGGGGGGGGAGGGAGGGGGAGAGGCGGAGGGAGGCGACCGAGCTGGGGAAACGAAGGAAGCGTCGATGAGGGCGGGAGCCCGAGCCCGCCACCTGCTTATCGCTCAGGGGGAGGCGGGGGCGGAGGGGCTGGAGCAACGACAGCAACGAGGAGGCCGACACAGCAGGTGCGGCTCCGGTGAGGTGCGGGGGAAGGACTCCTGTGGCGAGCACCGTCTCAAAGCGGAGGCGCTCCCGGTCTTCCTGCTCTTGCTCGTGCCGGGCCACGGCCACCCACCTCTCCCAGGCCTGGCATCGGCGCCTTCGGGTGTGTAGAAGCGAGAGCTTGCGCAGGGCCCGGCGCACTCGCTCCTTGACTTCTCCTTTCCGCGCCGCCACTTGGACCTGGGAGAGACGCGCTTCGGCCAAGAGCGCCTGAGCACGTTCTTCGTTTCCATGCCACGAATCATGGATGGGCTCGGGGGGAAGGGGGCCACCGTGATGCTTGCCGTCTGAGGACTGGCCTTTCTGCTCTTGCTTGCCAACCCTCTCCGTATTTCCGCGTCGCAGAGTCCCCGCCATGCTTTCCATCCACCGGTCTCGCTCCTCCGTCATCGCATCTCCCCCCATGCCTCCCTCTCCCCCCTGCCTTCCTTCCCACGTGCCCAC
The DNA here is from genome assembly GCF_000240725.1 of Microchloropsis gaditana. NCBI lineage: Eukaryota > Eustigmatophyceae > Eustigmatales > Monodopsidaceae > Microchloropsis > Microchloropsis gaditana. The sequence continues at coordinate 45,525 of NW_005803778.1, forward strand.
GGGCTCCGCGACAGGCGGCTTTTGGAAGGATGGAAGGAGGGCAGGTTTGGAGGGCGGGATAGAGGGCAGCGCCGACCCTTTCCCGGTCCTGCCGGACGCTCCCTCCGACTCGTTAACAACTCTTTCTCCCGAGGCAGTCTTTTCCATCCAAGGAACCTGGCCTCTTTTTCCTTTCGTCACTTGGGCCGAGGTCCCGGCAGTGAAGGCAGGGGCAGGAGGGAACATGGAACTTCCGGGCAGAAGGGGGCTGGGGGCCGTGGGAACCTGCGGGAAGAGCGCATGATGCTTTTCGCCCCTGCCCGCGTTCGTCGCCCCCCTCTTCGCTTGACTCCCAGCTGCAGGGGTCGCGAGCCTGTCTCGGAGCAAGCCTGCCTCCGCGTCCGTTGCGCCCCTCACCTCCCCCAGCGCGGGAGGGACTCGTGTCGTCGGCCGAGTTTTCTGGATGGACGTAGGGAAGCAGGGAGGCGATGACGTGCTGGGACTAGGCAAAGAGGCGGGGAAGGGAGGCGGGGCGATCCCCGTCGACCTGCTTGAGAGGGAGGGCACAGGGCTGGGCAGCATCTGGCGATCCCGAGATCTGGAAAGAGAGAGCGCGCCCTGCCAACCGCGGGTCAAGTCCCGGAAAGGTACCCCGTCCGCTTTGGCCTCGATGGCGGGGACGAAAGGGAAAGACGACTTGAGGATCATGGCGGCACGAGCCTTGCGGCGCTGGACGAGTCGCTTCTCCTCGTCCCACGCCACCCCGGCAGCCCCGCCCATGGAGAGGCCCGGGGAGTGGAGCCCTCCCTCCCGTTCCGCAGCCGTGGCCCGCCGCACCTTGGTGCTTCCCGCCTCCCTCCCCTCTCCTACCACCACCCAGGGTCGGCTCACTGCCAGGGCCTTCAGCTCGTCCTCGTCCTGCATGCACAGCGCCCGCAGGACATCGGCGGTGCGAAATGCAGTGCCGCGGGCCTTGGTCGGGTTGTAGGCACGGCCCCAGACTTCCAAGGCCTTCTCGCGCATCCGTTCCACGTATTTGGCCATCAGACACCCCGGAAGGTAAGGAGCGCGGCGCAAAAGACTGAAAAACCGCGCGAAATTGTCCGTTTCCACGCAGGTAAGCACGTCCACTGCCAGCCGTACCTCCGGAGAGCGGCTCACGCCGACCCCGCCTTTCAAGGCCTGCTTCAAGTCCCCCGTGAGGAGGACGCCGTAGGCCTGGAATTCGGCCTCGTGGGCGCAGAGGGCGGGCTGCCCGAGCATGTGCGCGTACTTGTAGTTCTCCTGGAGGGGCACCAGGGTGTTGGTCAACTGCTCCGTATTCTGCTTCCCGTCGTCCCGCACGAAGTCCTCGTTGGCGTTCAAATGGTGCTGGAAGATGATCCAATACCGGGTCAGACGCTCCACGATCTCGATGCTCGTGGTCGAGATGTTCCCGCCGTACGAGAAGTTCTGTGGCGCGTGGGAAGGGCGTGGTTGATGGATTGACAAGGACTTGCAGGGAGCCGGGGCCTAGGGCCCAGGCTCGCGGCAGGACATCGCCCCTCTCTCCAGCCCCCCCCGTCCCCCCCCCCCCCCGTACCTGCATGATCAACTCCTTGGCCACCATGCGGAGGCGTTGGAAGTGGAATTTGTAGTTCTCCAAGGCCGTCACCTGGCCCCAGGACCGGTCTCCGTCCAAGACCTCGCCCTCCCCCCCGCCCACCCGCCCCGACCGGCCCTTGTCCATGAGCTCGTCCTCCATGTACTCGACCGAGCGCAGCAGCCACTCGAGCGGCCGGATCTTGGCCGTGGGGTAGTCCGCGGGCGGATTCCGCTCCAGGTCTTTGATCATGGTCAGGGCGGGGGAAAGGCCTGGCCGGTCCTCCAGCTTGTTGCGGGTGCTTTCACGGAGAGCCACCTCGTCAGGGGGGCACATGGAGAGGCAAGTGCCGACCGAGGACGTGGCCCCCTGGATCCACTCGTTTTGGATGAGCACGTCCCCGCCCAGGGCCTGCTCTCTCGTCCCATTCTTGCGCGGGCCAAGTCCGGGGGACGGGGCGGGGCCGACGGAGGGGGCGGGAGGGGCGGGGTGGGAGGGAAGGAATGGGAGGAGGGG
>NW_005803777.1:0-6383 GCF_000240725.1 Microchloropsis gaditana
ACAGCCCGCGACGTGCCATCTCCCACGTATCCCTTCATCGCCACGTCCAGTGCATGCACTCAGCGCCTCATTCCCCTCTCCCTCCCTCCTTCCCTCCCTCCCTCCTTCCACAGGGCGCCTCGGACGGCGGCCTGGACATTCCTCAGTCGGAGAAGCGCTTCCCGGGGTACGACCGTGACGGCAAGCGGTACGATGCGGACAGCCACAAGGAGCGCATTATGGGCGAGCATGTGGCTGACTATATCAACTACCTGGTGGAGGAGGACCACGAGGCGTACGAACGGCAGTTTGCCAACTATATCAAGGTTGGATATGTCCCCTCCTTTCCCCCCTTTTCTGGCTCCTCGTGTCTTTGATTCGATGGTCACGTGGATCTTTCCGTGAAAGTTGCCTACTCACGCGCGACCCGATGTGTCCTGTCTTTCCTATCGTCTCCCTTCCCATCTCTCCAAAACCCTTTCAGCACGGTGTCTCCGGAGATGATTATCAGGACTTGCTCGAGGAGGTGCATACTGCTATCCGCGAAGACCCGACCGCCGCGCCCAAGACGGAATGGGAAGGAGATCGCACGAAGTACAAGCGTCAGGGGAAGGTGAGGAGAAGGGAGAGTTTGGGAAGGAAGAAGCCGATCGAAGTGTGTGGAGTGAAAAGCAGTTGAAGGCATGCGCTTCTGCCTATACCAGGCACTCACGTCATTTATTTCTTTGACGTTATTTTCACAGCTTTCTTACGAAGAGCGCAAGTCTCGCGTGGCTGAGAAGAAATTGGCCATGGCGGCAGCTGCTGGTGATGCCGATGAAATGGAGGAGGAAGAGGAGGAAGAGTAACCATGGCATTGAATTGGGAGGGGTTGAAATTTGCACGGGCGACAACTCTTGGTTCCGCTTTTCAAGAGAAAAAAGTTGAATCAGCGTATGCTGTCCGGAAAGATCGTTGTCATGTTTATTATGTCATTCATTTTGCTTTCGTTCTTCCATTTTTAGTGTGCATGTATTGAGGTCGAAATTTCTTACGTACGTCTGCGGAGGCGCTTTTCTCCGGAGACGACAAACACCTTTTGAACGACGCAAGTCCTCAAACGCCCTCATCGAATGGATCTGACCTGTTGGTTGTATCCCTTTGAGGTCGAGGCCTGTCAATCCTGCGGATATAGTACTGCTTCTCGTTCGCGTGTGGCCGAGGTTTGTGTAATAACCTTTCTCCGGCGACGATTCCGACGACGGAGAGCCAGAAATGCTTCTAGCAACCGATTTGGCCGCATGGGCCTTAAATGCGGGTAGTCTTGCTTCCAAGACATGCCAGAGACTGCGGTTATTGCCTCCGCAATATTCATGGCAAATAACTGTGGAAAAATCTCTGACTTGTTTTGAATCGTGATTGATTGTCTGATGGGTACGCCCAATGAGGGGCGTCGGAGCAAGTCATTCGTCGGAGTGTGGTTCCGTGAAGCGAGACTACAGAGAAGGCAACCCAAAAATCACCCTATTTGAGATAATTTCTTGTTGTTCATGACTTAAATGTCTTCAGATGCTCAACCAACCCGCCCTTCCTGGACAACACAGGTGTGCCCATTCTATCGCTTGTCGCGTGTGCTCAGAGGTGGTGTTTCCCACTCTGATAAACAAAAATGGTAATGCCATCGATAGTCATGAAATATTTCACGCTCTTCATTGTATTTGCCGCATCGGTACGTGTTTCACTTTCTTTTCTTCCGTATCTCAAGTAATCCTTCAGCTGCTGGGTGGGCTCCCTTTCGATTAGGTCTTGTTCCTCCTCGTTAGATCAGTAGTTTCGCGTTTGCGAGCGTGGGTCATTTACCTGTCAGGAAATGATACCTTGCGACAAATACGGGCATGATACCTTACGGCTTTGTCTTTTTTCCGTCCCAGGCACGTGCCGATTGCCCTCCTGATGGCGCTCTTCAAGTCGCTGTGTCCACAAGCAAAACGCGGGTCAGGAGGGGAGGAGTCACGATGTTCACTCTGACGTTACAGCAAGTCACGGATTGGGGGAATGCCACTGCCATTTACCCTGCGGTAGGTTCAAGGACGAGAAGAAACCTAACGTAGACTGCTCATTTGCCTGTGATTTGCTTACCTTCGCTCTTTTTCCGCATGACACACTTCTCTTCTAACAGCTCATCCTTCCTGTCGATAATCATACCGACCACGACCATGATACCCATCACGATCATGATACCGACCACGATACCGATCATGATCACGATCACGTTGAGTCGGCTCGAAATCTCGCAGGGGGAGGGGGAGGGCATGAGCACGAACATGCGCCTGCCTACTTCCGAAGCGGCCGAATCAAGCCACGCATCTGGAAAAGGTCGCGTTCGAACAGGCCGATCTTTGAAGCACACGATAGCCTGGTTTACTTCATGCTCCCCTCTGACTATGCCACCAGCGTGCCCAACCCCAGGTAACTCCCACAACCTTCAATATTGAGAATTAAATGCTTCATAGCTGGTTATTAGCAGGACGTGTATCAGGCAGTTATTAGCAGAACGTGTATCAGGCAGTGTTGAGTGTGAGCGTGGGTCCGGTTTGTATATTTGTTTGCTTTCTTCAAGAAGGCTTTTGGTTTTCGTGGACGATCCGTGGTCCGTCCACTTGCTTTCTCAGCACGTGCACAGATTCGGAGGGCCATTTTAAGGCCCGCTGCATTACTATCTTTCCTTGTCCAGCCCTCTCATCCGCATCTCCTCATCCCGCCATCCCCACTGTTGCTTTCCTTAAGGAGCATGGGTAAAAAAAGGCCATCGGCTTCAGCGCCCGAGCACGCGTTCAGGTTTGACGTGGTGGTAGGCAAGACGCTGGAAGAGGATCATCTCGAATTTGATCTGGTTATTCTCGACGGCTTGGACGGCAACATCTGCTTTGGTCCGGAACATGTAGAGGTAAGAGGGGAAAGAGAAGGAAACGAGAAGGGAGGCTGATTAGATCCCTATTTTGAACGACAGAGAGTCGGCCTGCTAGAGTATTTAAGGTACATGTCGTCATTAAAAGCTGAAGGAAAGGGAGCACCGCATAGTCTATGATCAATGCAAACATAACCCCGTCAAATACTCAAACTCAATTTCGCTTTGTGTATATAATCTTCACTGAAGAAACTTATGACACTTTCCGCTGCTTTTACGAACAGATTGACGTCTATGGACGCATTCGACCTGAAAGGGATCATTAGTTCTAGTCGGTCGACTTGCATGGGACGCAACTTTGTTCAACACTGAGTCTTCGGGAGGGAAATAAGAATGTGAAAAGCCTTAAAGAAATGAGTTAATGGGGCAAGAAGATAGGTGGAGGGCCACCCAAGCGATATTTTTTGATCGGTGTGTAAGGACTTGCCCATGTGTTGACCGAGTCGCGAAGAATTTAACAAATTATTCCTTATACGAATCCCAACTTGGGTTGTTTAAATCTGAATTTGTTTCTACCTGCAATTCTATGCCCTCTTTTCTTTTGGGTTTTCCTCTATTTTACTCTTTGCTCGCCATTCCATTAGGTCATCTTTTAGAAAAGGGAATCGTGGGGGAGATGAATCTCCTTGCTTGACTTCTCCAAGTAACCAACAGCTCAACTTAGGCCGACACATATTTCGCGCACTTTGCGTAGAAACATGGTGGCAGACCCTGGCATCATACGTACAGAGAATACAGCGAGAGATACGTAGTGTCCTATGCTTGCAAGCTGTAAGCGATGCAAAAGAGAAGGTCCAAAAATTGTCAATCAAAAAGCTGAGAATGGTGATAAAATTGTTATCTTGTAAGAATGTGGAAGCATCCGTCTTTTCTCCCTTGTTCGGTGTCAGGATTAAGATGGGACGACTCTCCCTCCCTTTCACTGCGGATTGTAATTTCTCGGCAAAATGTGGTCATAGGAATATATCTGTCTCAAAAAATAGTGCTGGTATATTTTAAGAGCCTGTTACAGCGAACTGCTTGGGTGGGGAGCAATGGTCAAAGACACTGAGACGTTGTAAAATATTGGCTTCAAAGGTCTGTCTGTGATTGGCTGAAGAGCCTCGTCTTTTGTCTTCTGAAGATACTTGTTCTATCTCCTTCTCTCGCCACAACAATGAAAAGCCTACTATTCGTACACGTCATAGAGTATAAGAGAACAGCTCAATCATTCTTGCCGTTCAGTGATGCCGGTCTGTAGGCTGTCAAATGAGCATTCATTCAGATTGTCAAGGAGATGGAAGGTCCCCTGTTGCATGGCCACTTATACACCGCTTTAAACCTTTAATAGACTCACGACTTTTGTGTTTTTCCAACATTTTTATTTCGAAGAAAAAGCTGACTTTTGTTGGAAATTCTAAATCGCATGTTTTTAGGGATACTCTACGATCGTGAAGCGTCGCTCACACTACGTAGCCTTTTACACAATTTCCGCTGAATTCATGAAATAAATCTACCCGTCTATCATCATGCGTGTGTATTTTGTATAGCAAGGAAATGCCTCTCTGTATGGGATGATGCGTGTTGACTATCAAAAACACCTCTGTCGACCGGCAAATCAGTCAAATACCGCAGACCGAGAGCTCTTAGAGCCTCGAACAATAATCCAACCATAATAGCTCCTAAAGCTTAAATAAGAAGAAGGCTCGGCCACCCACTCAGTTTCCCGTGCACGGCGTCGAAGAAAAAATCGCCGTCCTCAACAGGGCTGGACCGGTAGTGCTGGGAATTCCTGGTAGGCTCCTGGTCTCTAGACTGGACACATGTATGGGGCCCGGCGATATCGGAGGCGGGTCTTCTTAAGGCTTACCGGCAGGCACCCTGCGGGTGGCCACGGGCGCAATTGCACTGCGGTCGTTTGGGCCGCTGCTGGACAAAATCTTGCGGACAGTTCGCATTTTGGTAGGTGTGCGTCTTCGACAAGCTGAAATGGACGGCAATTGTGAGAATTTCTTGGTCTGGGTGGCGCCTCCAAAGTGAGGGTCTATGACGCCATATCAGTCATCAGATCCGGACTCGCCGCCCTAGGAAAGAATAACAGATGTGCCGAGCAAGAAAGCCAAGTGTGTGCAGTGACTGTGTTCAAGCGAAGTCGTTTTGAGCGTGTTTTGCCGATGTCCAGTTGTGGATCGAGCCTACGCTTCGATGCAGACGACCTAGTGTGACAGAAAAGAGTGAAGGTTTGGATTGAAAATTGCCACATGAACAAGCCGTCGTGGAAAGCACTGTGCACGCTGGCCAATCAGCTCGTTCACCGGTCAAACAGCGTGCTACAATGCCAATTTTTTCTCAATCCCACATGCACACTTTCCATTGTCTTTATGAATACTGCTTTTTTTCAGGAATTGGTGCACTTAGGCTCAATTCAAGAATTGACATCAAGTATGAATCTGGAGGAGGAATTCTGAGGCGGCGACTTCCCTGAAGTTTAGCCTGGTGGCAACGCGGGCCGAAGTTGGGATGGATAGACCCACACCCCCTTATGGCAGCCGTGAAATTAGCGGAACAGGACATGCTGAAGTTAAAGTGCGCCGTGACAAGCGGGAAGACGGAGTCCGAGGCGCCCTTGAAACGGGGGCCTCCGCTATGGAGAAACGTCCGCAACAAGACAGAATGCCAATAGATCCTGCAACGAAGCGTAAAATATGTGTTGACCACGTGTATGCCGAAGAAGGGTGTATGCGTTGGGGTTGTCCTTTTGCGCACGTTGAAAACACGTGTGGGAGGGGGAAAGCGGGTGGTAGGAAAAGTGGTGGGAACGAAGGCGAAGAATTCGACGCGACGCGAAGTGCAAGACAGGACATCAACAATGACGATCCTGGGCAACAAACAAGGTACGTGGGGCCTCGGTGCCTCCCGGGATTTTTATTTCTCTCTCCGGACATATCAACCCCACGAGCCAGAATATCTCAAACCCATACCTAGAGCGCGGGCCTTACACCTGAACCCCGCCCCATCACTTTCACGCATGCTCACCACCTGCACACCACCGCAGTATATCCACGCACCAGGGAATGGACACGCACAAGGAGCCTGTTTCCTCTTCCTCCCTCGTAGCTCCCAGAGAACCCACCTCCTCCAAGCCCTCTACCCTCCCCAGAGGCGCAGATAAACCACGCACGGGCCTGCGGAGTGGTGGTCAGAAGTCACAAACCGGCGAGCATACGGATAGAGGAGATTTGAGCACAGGCATAGAGGAGCAAGCGGAGCCAAGGACGGGCGTGGCGGATGAGGGGGGTGGCGAGGAAGCGTCCGGGGGAGTGGGGGAGGAAGAAGGAGCGTTGGTCGACAAAATTGGGGACTTGCACCTGAAAAAGGCGGTCGCCACGGAGAAGGAGGGAAGCGGAGATGGAGGGGGTGGGCTGGGACCGGCAGGAGGGAGCGAGGGTGGCATATTCACAATGGAAGCGGCCCATCC
>NW_005803777.1:6393-7331 GCF_000240725.1 Microchloropsis gaditana
GGCTGTTGCACATATAAATTTAAACATGTATACACGAGTTTTCCCGTTTTTCGTACCTTCCTCGTCTCACGGCCTCACACCTCCTCCCCCCTCTCCCTCCCTCCCTCCCTCCCTCCTTTACCGGATGGTATTTCTTCGCAAGCTCGAAATACTTCTTCTTCACGTCCGCCTTGCTAGCGCCTCGCGGCACGCCCAGCACCTCATAAAAGTCCTTCTTGGCGGCGAGGGCACAGCGGGTGGACGAGTGGAAGGCCCTACAGTGCAAGGTCCTAGAGCAATGGACAAATAAATAAACCGGGAAGGGATCAGGGGCAGAGAATGAGGTGGCGGTCGAGCCGAATGCACGGTCGTCATGCTGCTCTCTAGAAAGAACGTAGAAAAACATGCATCGCCCGTTAAAAACACTTCTGCTGTTGAATGGCTGTATTAAACACTCACACCCGCGAATGCTGCTGTCCACACTGCACTCCCCAGAATCTTGTGACGCTACCATTCAAAACTATTTTCCCTTTCTTCACACTGGGACTGGGCGCACTCCCGCAAAGATGCCTCGTTGACTCCCACCGGGAACGCCTCACTCCTCCGTTTCCTCCGCTTCCCGATACGAGTGACCGACCAGCCACACCCTGGCTATTAGAGCACAGAGCTCTGCTACCACTACATTCAATTCCTCTTGCCACTGCCTTTGTGGCAACTAAGGCGGCCCGCATTCGGTCCTGTGATTGTGGAGGCAGGAGGTACGTGGCGTAACCAACTAGGTTTGGTGATTTAAGTTCGTGGAACGGATATGGAAGCCATCGCAGTATTAAGTCTAATACACCGCGTGTGGAATCAGGGCAAAAAGCAACCTTTCACCGTGACTTCTTCACCACGGGCCTACCCTCTCCTTCCAAGGAACAAGTTCTCGTATCCCCCAGCCCGCCTGCCCTCCCTCCCTC
>NW_005803777.1:7341-9336 GCF_000240725.1 Microchloropsis gaditana
ACCGTGATGCATTCTGTTCCGGTGTGGCTTGTTGGCTATGAATGGCAGATAACGCGCGAGGCTGCCACTGTGGGATTCCGTCGCCCTACATTCCTTCTCGTTACCGCTTACGAGCACATGCTCAGCCAAATGCACATTGTATCTGACCCGTCAGCGGCAACTTTCTCTGCTTACGTCTCTTATATCATTTGCGATACATACAGGCGTAAATCTATAGTCTGTGAACTTCGCAACAATGGTAAGTCCAACTGCTCTCTCGAGCACCTAGTTTTCCACCGCTTCATCATAGCCACACTCATCGATCTGATGCCTGTGTTTTATTTCTTTCTTGTCCTTTAAAAAATACAGCCTTTCGTCAAGGTTCTTAAGAATAAGCAATATTTTAAGCGGTACCAGACCAAGTTCCGTCGTCGTCGTGGTGAGTGGAGGAGAGGCAGTGAGGAGCGTACGGAAGCGAGTGCGGGCAAAAGGAATGGAGGTAGAAGGTCCAGTCTGAAGAAGATTTCTGAAAAGAGCCAATGGGATCTATGCTTGAAATAGAATCACTCCCTTACTAATGATGGTGCTTTTGAACGCGCGCATTTTTTGTGTCTTGCAGAGGGCAAGACGGACTACCGGGCCCGCAAGCGCATGGTGGCGCAGGACAAGAATAAGTACAACACGCCCAAATACCGCCTGGTGGTACGTGAAGAGGGTGGAAGGGAATGGAGGGGGAAAGGGCGACTGTTTGACGCGGCAGGGTTGGTGCTTGTGAACGAGCTGTGTAGGGGGCAACGACGGGGCCTTACTGTACTTCTTTCGCTTTGATATCATGTTCCTCATCTCGTCCACGCCTCGTTCCTCTCCCGCATGCACATACGCTTGCTCGCGATTGACAGGTGCGTTTCACGAACCGCTACTGCATCGCACAAATTGTCTACGCCACGATTGACGGGGACAAGGTCCTGGCCGCCGCCAACTCGAAGGAGCTCGCTCGCTATGGACTTAAGGTATGTGCAAGATCCTGCCCCCGGGCTATTCTCCCATACCTATGGATGCGAGGATGTTTGTGTATTCTTCCCAAGTACGCTTTTCCTGTCGCGATTCGTTTCCCGCTGCGTCCTCCTCCCGCTCACGTTTTCTCCCTTCCACTGTGCCCATGTGGCTCACCCCCCCAGGTCGGTCTGAAGAACTACGCCGCCGCCTACTGCACAGGTCTCCTCATCGCACGCAGGCTCCTCAACAAGCTGGGCTTGGATGAGGCCTACGAGGGGGTGGACGAGGTAGGGAAGGAAGGAGCGAGGGCGAAGGGGATGGGGACTCGGGGATGCTCAGGTCGAGGGGATTTTAAAGTTGAACTTGAGAATTATGACCTAGCAAGGACTGTTGCATTTACGCCTCGGTGAGTGTATGGCGCGTCTGACCGCTTCTTTCGCCGCTCCTTCCTCCTCCCCCGCCAGCCTGACGGCGAGATAGCGACCACCAAGGACGAGACCAACGGGCGCACCTACTACGTCCCCGAGCTCAACGATGTGCGTCTAGGCTCTTTTTTCTTTCCTTTGTCTCTCTTTTTGGTTTCCCTGTCTAGACTATTTGTTCCATTCTGTCTCCTCGCTTGTTGCCTGTGTTGCCCCGCTCCTTTTGCAGGAGCCCGTCCCCCCCTTGAATATCTCGAATTTATTTCGGAATTATCTTGGAATTATTGGGTGAGGAGGAGGCGACGCGGATGATCTTCTGTGAGCCTTCGAATCTCGCTGTTCCCCGTTTTGTTTTTTCCGAATCTCCCTCTTTTCTGTCCTGTTTTTTTTCGAATCTCGCTTCCCTCTGTCCAGAGAGTCCGTGGTCGTTTGGCTCACTGCCTACCGTCTTCCCCTCCCTCCTGTTCTCATCCCGGGTTTTTCTGTGTTAATTTTTAGGAGAAGAAACCTTTTCGCGCCATTTTGGATGTAGGCATCCAGACTACTACGACCGGCAACCGCATCTTCGGCGTCCTCAAGGTATTGTCCATCCTTCCCT
>NW_005803777.1:9346-9750 GCF_000240725.1 Microchloropsis gaditana
TCAACCAGGAGTCTCAAGCGGGGCACCCCCCCTTGCTCTTCAACGCCTCGCGCGCCCAGCTCACCGCCCAGCCCTCGCTCCCCTCCCTCCGCCGGCGGCAGAACAGCATCACCCGCCAACGCTCCAACCAGTCCTCCTATGTATCCTCCCACTCCTCTGGGAACGACGGTGCCACGTCCGTCGGTCCCTTAAGGTGGGTGAAAGAACGCCTGGGTAGTGCGGGAAAAAAGCGGGAGGCAGTGGGGAAGGAAAGGCAGAGGCCGGAGAAGGAGGGGCAATGAGAGGGAGACGGAAGGGGTTCGGGGCGTCGCGTCGACCGTGTTTGGTGGGCCAGGGGCCAGAAGGACGAAGGCGTGGTGAGGAGGCGATGTTCGGAGACTCAAGGTGGGGGGGGGGGCGGGGGG
>NW_005803777.1:10459-10912 GCF_000240725.1 Microchloropsis gaditana
TATCTCCCTCCATCCCTCTCCTTTTCCGGCCCTCTCCCCTCCACACACAGCTTGTGGAGCTCGTGAGGGAGCATCCCTACAGGGGCTACCCCGTCGTCACGCCGCGCCAGGTCTCTCTCTCCCCCTCGACCTCCCCTCCTTTCCATCCCTCTTTCCCTTTCCCTCCAAGTCTTCTTTCGGCCCCCAGCGCCGTCCTCCCCCTGCCTCCCTTGCTCTTTTTCTGTCGTGCCTTCTCCTTCATCTCCTCCCTCTTCCCACCCGTCCTCATCCTACCTCCACCCCTCCACCCTCCTTCCTTCCCAGGAGCTGCTTGGGCTCGTCAAGCGCCGCACCCTCCTCTTGCACCTGACTCGCGTCTTCCGGGGCCAAGGGCTCATGCTCGAACTCACCCAGCTGATGCCTCTGGACGTGCAGCTCGTACGTCCCCTCCTCCTTCCTTCCCTCCCTCCCTCC
>NW_005803777.1:11936-13084 GCF_000240725.1 Microchloropsis gaditana
GGAGGCGTTCGGGATGGAGAAAGCTCGGCGGACGATGCGGAAATACCCCTGAATGTGCAAAGTGCGCGCGCAGACAAGACCTAGATTGCCACGCAGATGGTCACAGAGGAGTATTGGGAGGGTCGATGTGATTCAGTCCCATGCCGAAGCGGCGATGATCGAGAGGCAGGCGCTGCGGGAGCGTGTGTCTTGGCCCCTGAGATTCGATGGGCGGTTGATTTGCAGTGTTTAAATTTACAAAATTGAAAGTTGCGTCATCTCCTTAAAATTAAATTGAAATAAAAGCAGAAATAAAAGCAATCTCTCCGACTTTCAATGCTGCGAGCTGTCGCTTGACGAGCTGTCGCTGAGAAAGGGAAACGACCAAGGTCTCCTTGACCGACCGTCAAAATTGGATTGCTTTACGAAATTGCCCTTATCTTCTGGAATCCCTCTGGCCCTTCCATCATCATTCATGCGCTTGCGCTGCTTTTTTTCTTTTCCTTGGACTTCTTCTCCTTCTCCTTCTCCTTCTCCTTCCCCAAATACTCCTTGATGCGCGCATACGCCTCCTTCACCCTCCCCTGGAACCCGCCCGTGAAAAAGGAGGACGAAGAGGAGCAGCCTCCCCCTCCCCGACCTCCTGCCTTCTTCTTCTCTTCCTCCTCCTGGAAGGCTTGCATCAGCTCCTTCTGCTTGCTGCTCAGCGTCTTGGGAATCTCGATCTTGACGTGGACGATCTGATTGCCCCGTCGGGACCCCTAACGGCGGGAGGAAGAGAGGGAGGGCGGGAAGGAGGGAAAGAAAGACGGGGAGAGGTCGATTCGAATCCTGAGTCTCCGCCTTCATTCCCACCGATACCATCCTCACCGCCACCTACCACTTCTTCCCCCCTCCCTCCCGCCCTCCCCTCTACCTGAAGTTCCCGCACACCCCTGCCCCGCATGACCAGCATGGTGTCGTGCTGAATCCCAGCTGGCACCGTGAGCTCTACCATCCCATCCAGGGTGAGCACGTCGAGCTTCGAACCCAATAAGGCTTGCGAGATCTGCCCAGACAGGGAGGGAGGGAGGAGGGGGGGAAGGGGGGAGAAAGATGAAGGACTCGGGCAGACGACGGGACGAAAGACGCGAGGGGCAGGGAAGAAGGGGCGGAGAGGAGGAAAGAGG
>NW_005803777.1:16245-16474 GCF_000240725.1 Microchloropsis gaditana
CCTGGGCGATATGGGCCAGATCGAGGAGGGCCTCGAAACCGCCTGGGGGGGGCTGAACGCCGCCTCCCTCCCCCTCTACATCCTGGTCGGAGTCGTGATGGGCTTGTTGGGCCCGGCCTACACGAAAGTTAAGGTGAGTGCTGCATGCGTATCTTGGCGTGGCTTCCGGGAGGGGAAGGAGAGGGCACGGTTCTCGCCGGTTGACTGCCGCCTTCCCTCCTTGCCTCCC
>NW_005803777.1:18636-20840 GCF_000240725.1 Microchloropsis gaditana
CAGGCTCCGTACCCGTACGTGCACCGTCCTCTGCAGCACTCCCTCCTCCACCTCCGTCGCTTCCTCGCTCCCTGCCTCCTCCCCCGCACTTCGCAGCGCCGCCCCGGTGGCGGCGGAAGGGCTCGACCCGTCCTCCGGCTCCTTAAGTTTCTTGGCCGGGCGGCGTGGGGAGGGGATGGCTGTGGCAGTGCCTGGTGTCGTCTTGAAGCAGAGGTGCCTGCGCGAGATGAACTCGAGCCGGTCGTGCGCAACCAGGAATAGCTTGACGGGGGGCCAGGGTGAGGGAGGGGGGAGACGGGGGTCATGTGAGGAATTGGGCCGAGAGGCAGGCCGGACGGATAATGGCCTGAGTATTCGCAGGGGGAAAGAACTAGGGTCCCAGACACGGGAATGGCATTGGATGGAGCGGGGAGGGGGGAAAGAGAAAAGAGATGCCCACCTTGCTGACGTCCGCTTTCTTCAAGACTACCTCCCCCTCCGCAGGAAGAAAAAGGGGGTGGGCGGGACGATGCGTGGTGACATCCAGGCGCGCGTCCTAAAGGCGAAGTGATTAAGGAGAGGAGAAAATTTAAGGCGCGAGAAACGTGGGAAATGAGGAAAAATAGGTAGCATCCCGAAGCGGGGAAAAACGGGACTCTCACCAAGGAAACGGGGAGAAGCACGTAGCGTTGCTCTTGGAGGTGTGTCTCCTCCGTATAGTCTTCGACATTAGGTGCGAATGGCGAGGCGGCAGCTATCAGCGCGGAGGGCATCGAGGCTTTACGCTTTATGTGTGGAAAGGAAGAAGGCATGCGCATGAGAGGAGGTTCGGAAACCTCATCGTGAACAAAATATATCGCTGATCTCTGTTGCATTTTCTTTGGGTGATGTGCTCAGCGTCGTTTGATGGTTAAACCTGTACACAAGAAATGGCACAATGATCGATGGGAAAAGAAAAAAGAGAAGCAAAGCAAGGGGGGAGATGTTTTGCGACCTACCTTCCTCGATAGCGCTCCTGCCATGTCCAGCATCACGGTGACACCTCACGCAATGACGCAATGAAAGTCTGGCTGCTTGTAAAATTTGAATGAAGTGAGATTTTTCTCATAGAAATCAGGTGATAAATAAAAGTGATGTTGGTACAGAAGCGAGGCATTTATAAAACTAGGCTTGCACGCCCCCCCAAAAAAGGGGGGGAAAAATATGTATGTCGTAAAACACACCACATTCCCCCGGATCCGTCCGATTAACGAAACAAATACAACATCTGCCACACAGAGAAAGTGTCGAACCATCTGCGCCGCCCGTGGCAAACATTTCCCCGTCGTAAAATCAAACTTCATTTTTCCCTCCCACGCAGGGGCCAGGACGGGCGCGCGGCGTTAGAAAGAACACCGACGACGCTGTGACGTCACTCAAGCCCTACCACGGCCTTGCCCCAGCCTCGCGTGTGATGTCACTCTAGCCCTACCACTGCCTTGCCCCAGCCCCCGCTCGCAAAGCTCCCGTACATGTCGCGCTTGGGCGCGCGGATGTGATGTGCCATGAAGAAATTTGTGGCAGTGGGTGTCGAACAAGGTTGAAAGCGGTGTCTTTGCATAAAAAACGGCTCCGAAGCAGGAAAGCGGGCGAAAGATCTTGATCATCGGGACAATTACGTTGTCTGCTTCAACGGATCACGCCCCCTTACTTGTTTCCCACTGGAAAAACAGCAACTCACGAACGTACGAACTCGGTTTAACTGGTGCAGGCACTTCTACATGTCATTGGAAGGCAAAAATTAAATCATTTGAGCCATGTTCAGCGGCAGAGGCCGGAACGGGAGTCGAATACCGCCGCAGCGACCTCCTCAACATTCCTCGGATGATATCGAGGCAAACGACTCAGGAAAAGAATATGAAGAAGATCCGGTGAACATCATTCCCTTTTCCTCTGCATACAATCGGAGCGAGGACGACGAATGCCGGAATCGCCCCCAAGCTGCGCCCTCCTCCAACACCCGCGGGGCGCCCCCAACAGCCTCTGCGCCCGCGCATCAGGGCAACTTGGTCGACGCCCCTCATGCGGCAACTGCGGCAGGACCCCCACCAAGAAGCCGGCATGACGCAGTACAGGACGATGAGCGCCCTGCCTCGGCCTTCAGTCCCCAAGCGCGGCTCGAAGAAGAGGAAGGCAAAGCTGGGCCTACCGCGTGGCCCGATCCCCTCCCTCCCCCCGCCCCCTCC
>NW_005803777.1:24519-25701 GCF_000240725.1 Microchloropsis gaditana
GACCCCCTGACCTCCAACTCCCTGCAGGCCAAGTACTCCTACAAGTGGGAAGACGTGCACTGGAAGGCAGAGTTCGCCCCTTGCCTCTTCTCGCGCGAGGACGGGGGCTGCGTCATGGACGTGACGCGTTTCCATCAAACCTACGGCTGCCGGTGACCGGGAGGGAGGGAGGGAGGAAGGGAGGGAGGGAGGAAGGGAGGGAAGGAGGGAGGGAGGGAGAAAAGGAGTGTACCTCACGCCTGGCGTCCAGTCTCAGCAGTGAGGCCCATGGCGTGGGGATGACAAAGGGTTGGGGCGTGGTGTGATAATGCTGGCGGGGAGGGAAGGAGGGAGGGCATGAAGATGGACGAGGCACAAAGGAAGAGGTAGAGGCCTCAAGGGCGCGTGTAGATAGCTGTGTGTTGATATAGGCATGGATTCGGACCCAGACGAGGCCTTTCCGAGCCAGATAGAAAGGATCACTCCAAAAGCAACTTGAGGGGTCACGATTCGTAGAGGCGATGTCCTGCCACCGATTCTGAAAGCTTCCTTTCCTCTCGATGGTAGCGACCTCCCCTCCACTCGCTCCTCTTCCCCCCCCTCTCATCTCAACGGGCCCGCCCGCTCCCTCCTTCCCTTCTCTGTCGCCTACCCGTCCACACAAGTGGTCCCTCACGTGGTATCCTGCAGCCTTCCTCTCGGGAAGCGAGATCGATCCACGTCCTCGTCCACCTCAACCACGCCCCCCCCCCTCCCACGCGCCTTGCATGCCGTGGTCCCTCTTTTACCGCCCTCGCTCGCACGGACGCAGGCGAGAGGGACGAGAACACCCACAGACTCCCACGTGCGCGTCTCAGGGGAAATATCCGATATCTCCCGCCAACCCCCCTGGTCCCTCTTCCTCCTCCTCTACTGCCGCGTCGCCGCCATGCCCACGGCCTCCATCCACCCGTTTGTGCTCACGCTCTTGCCTCCCCCCTCCGTCTCCTCCTCCTCCCTCCCTCCTTCTTCACCCGCGCCGCCCACTCTGCCCTCGATCCCCTCCTCCCCCTCCTCCTCCTCCACCACCACCTCTTCTTCCTTCCCGCTCCCTTTGTCCGTCTTCTCCTCTCCTCCTCCATCCCCTTCCACCTCCTCTATTCCTGCCTCCTCCTCCTCCTCTTCCTCCGTTCCCCCCGCAACCCCCCTCCATCCCTCCTCCCA
>NW_005803777.1:29057-29677 GCF_000240725.1 Microchloropsis gaditana
CTCGAATGAGGCCATCTTCACAGAGAAGGAATAACATACTTCCTCGAGGCAGGACAGCAGCCAACAACTTGCTGAACACTTCCGCACGTGTCGTTGTAACTTCCGCCCTCCCTCTGCCCCTCCCTCTTTCCCTCCCTTCGCCCTCCCTACCTCTCCACGATGCGGATGATCTCGTGACCGGGCTTTGGGGGCACGTCGTCCTGCAGGGTGGTGAAGCGGTCGATCCAGATGTGGGGCAGGATGTCTGGGAGGAGGGAGGAAGGGAGGAAGGGAGGGGAGGGGGAGAAAGGGAGGGAGTAGGAGCGTTGATGATTTCTAACCACAGGGTTCACCTCACGTGACGCTTGCGGACATGGGAGGGAAATAAGCAGAAACAGCGTCTAACCCTATAGCCACGAGGCTGAGAGTCAAAAAGAGAAGAAGCGAGGCGAGCGAGAAAGAAGGTTTCGAGCGAGAGCAGTAGCGGAGAGCACAGGCGGCGCACCTAGGCGAGACGACGAGAACTGGCAAATCTTGACGTAGTAGCCTGAATTAAGGGCGAAAAGAGGAGTTTGGCATGAAAAAATGCACGGGGGGCACAGGATGGGAGGGGGAGGAGGGGGCCGCGCATGTAGGAGAGG
>NW_005803777.1:29687-31917 GCF_000240725.1 Microchloropsis gaditana
CCTCCGTCCACCGGTAGTGGAGGTAGACAGGGAAAGCCCTGAACCAGAAGAAGCACTGTCGGGCCCAGTAGGGCCAAAAAAAGCATCGTGGATCATGAACTCTGGCGCATATTGCCATCCCCTACACATACACACATACACCCCTGCCCTGGCGCGTCGCATCCTCGCTCCCTGTCGCCCCCCTAACCTCCCCCCCACTCCAGGCACTCCTACCTGCCGCTTCACCATAGGGTTCTTCACAACCGTGCCCGTGACCACGGCTGCCATGGCCACGCTCGCAACTTTCAAGGCATCTTTCGGGTGCTTTTGCATATGTTCGCCCCAATGCTGCATCCGCCTGGGTGACACGAGAGGATGGAGGAAGCCCACACCACGTGTCAAAGTGCCTCTTCAGGCACAGGTCATGCTATGTTTGTAACCATTTGCTGCTTCGTCACTCCCTCACCCCTTACCGCAAGCGATTCTGAGCTTCGACCCCTCCCCTCCCCCATGTGCATTTACAAATATGTATATATCCCCCTGCGCGCTCTCTTGCTCCCTTACCCTTGCACGGACGCTTGGAGCCCCGGCAAGTCCAATTTATCTAATCCGTCCCCGGCCTGCTGCTGGAGGCGTTGTAAGAAATTTGTGGACGACGAAAATGGCCTCGGTGCCGGCCCCCCTGAGCCCCGGGCGATATGCACACCTCCCTCACCTCCCCCGCCGCGAAGAGCGAGGAGCAGGTTGGGGAGAGGAAATGTGCCACCTTGGGGTTTGGCATGCCCATCAAAAGGGGGTTGACGGCGCCCGCTCAGTCGATTAAACAGGCTTTGAAGCGGGGCTACCGTGGTCGACGCAACAAAAGTAGGCATGAGGAGGAGGAGGAGGAGGAGGAGGGGGAGGAGGCAGACATGACACGTTGGCAGGGAGTGGGGTGGAAGCGAGCTTTGATGCATGCTCCTTATTAGAAGCCGCATGAGGTGAAATATGTAAGGCGCGCCTGTGACCACGTCGGAAAGAGGTGGAGAAGGGGCAACAGGAGTAGCCTGTGCGATATGGGCGGCCGGAAAAAGTCTTTTTCATGAGGTTTTATTGGGACACGGGCGTCACTGTGCCTGTCGGGGCTTTCCCTCAGCTCCACGAAGAAACTGAGCCCTGGCCTAAATAAGCCCTCAACTACGGCCCCGAAACATTTTCTAAAAATAAATTCATGCGTCACACACCCGAATAGAACCGTCTTGGTGGCTTTTTGTGGGACTGGGATGAGTTTGACGTACCATCCTTTCAGCGAGGTGAAGGAGGAGAGTGTTTGTCTCCGTATCGCGGGAGATCTTGGGCGCGGGATTTGGAGCCCAAGGAAGTAATCTACGGCTCCGGGGCCAATATCATCACCGGCAACGTGGCGTTCCAATACAATCATATCACTGGCACCGTACAGACCAATTCCTCCTCCAGCGGCGGCAGTGAAGGCGAGCGAGATCGAGCCCCTGGGTCCAACCAAAACCCCGAAGAGGACCCTCCCATGTCGTCGTCCGCCTCCCCTCAGCCCGGCAGCAGCGTGCTGCAAATGTCCTTCCGTAACTACGAGAGCTGTGCTGAAGGTGGCGGTGGCATGGACGTGGGGGGAGGAGGATTGTCTCAGCAGAAGCTGGAAGAGCAGGAGCTAGACCGCTGCACCCCGCTGTTAGATGCAGTTGAAAGTGCCCTCGACCCGGATAGCACCAACGAAGAGGAGAGGCATGCGGGCAAGTTCAACCTTCCCCTCGGCTCCACAGCCCGTCCTGCGAACGCTTCTCGCCTTCACCTGGATGCGTCCACCGCATCTCTTGCCCAGCCCGTCCCGACCCCCACTGGGCGTCGCTCCCGTTTACTTCCCTCGGCACACTCCTCCTCTTCCTCCCTGTGCTCCTCCAACCCCGCCTCCAGACAAGGCAGCCGGCTGGTGGTCCGGCACGCAAGGAGACGGGGCCAAGCGAAAGGGAGTCGTTGGAACGTGGTCCGCGTGGGAAAGGGAGAGAAGCTGCCGGAGAGCGTCGGGAGCCTGCTCACGGATTCATTCAACACCTTGCTCATGGCACCCACCGCCTACACCTTGGCCTTCCTCGCGAGCGCCTACCTCTTCCTTGTCGTCCTCTTCGCGGGGATCTACCTGCTCCTGGCGCTGGAGGAGGAATGCAACATGGACATCGACTCCTTCTTGAAGGGGTACTTGTTCAGTCTGGAGACCATGGTGGGGAGGGAGGGAGACCAT
>NW_005803777.1:32070-32249 GCF_000240725.1 Microchloropsis gaditana
GGCATCATCTTCCTTCGCTTCTCTCGACCCCACAAGCGGGCCCACGCCTTGCTCTTTTCGGAGGTGAGGGAGCGTACAGGGCGGGTGGGCTCGTCAGCGAGAGTCGCCTCAGGGACGGGGGGTGGAGGTTGAGCTGGCGAATGAGAGAGGGGCAGGTCCTCCTGATGCACCTCCCCCCA
>NW_005803777.1:35983-36821 GCF_000240725.1 Microchloropsis gaditana
TCCTCCCTCCCTCCCTTTCTCCCTCCCTCCCTCCTGACCTTTGACAATCCAATGCGGATGGCGTCCTGGTGCATGCTTTCGCGCCGATAATCAAACTCGGACATAAATTGACGCCGCACCTACATCCCAAGACAAAGACAAGAGAGGATGCCAAGGGGGGGGAGGCGGCAAGGGCGTGAGAAGGGCGCGGAGGGCTGGCCGCGCCACCTCTCCCTGCACTCCCTCACCTCGTCGAGCATCTTCACGTAGGCCGGCTGGGCAATCTGAGGGTCGCATTGCAGAGAAGAGCGCTTGAGCTAGCCCCGCACACCCCATAAGCTAAGCTCACGTACCCCATCTCCATCCAGCCTTCCATCCACCCCTCCTCTCGACCCTACCTCGGCGAAGCGTCGCAGCGTGGTCATGTCGCTGTTGAAGCAGCTCTCTGCCTCCGGGTATTGTATCTTGACCGCCACGAGCTGGCCCGAGCCCTGTCAATGCCAAGGCCGAGAAGCACAGAAACGGGGATTCCAGGGGAAGAGAGAGGACGGGAGAGGACAAAAGATGAGCGAGAGGGTGAGCAGCATGTCCGGGGGGGCGGGATGTGGCATGCCCCAGGGGCTGCGTCTGAGAGGAGGGTGCGGAGGAGGGAGGGACCGAGGGAGAGCAACACAGAAAACAGTAGTCGATTCAAAGGACTTCGAGAAGATTCCATAACACAGCGACACCGTGGTTATAGGTCATGACTGGCTACGGCAGATACGAACCCTGGGGCCCCTCCGACCTCCACTGTTCCCACTCCTGCCTCCCTCCCTCCCTTCCTCCCTCCCTCCCTCCCTCCCTACTTTGAGCTTGGCGA
>NW_005803777.1:36831-40602 GCF_000240725.1 Microchloropsis gaditana
CCGACCTTGGCCTCGCGCATCGTCTTGGTCCCCTCCCTCAACGACGTCTTCCACGACCACGTCTTCCCCCAGGCAAGTCGCGCCGCCCGTCGTCCGCGCCGGGATGGATCCATGCCTCCCCTTTGAACCCCCTCCCCTCTCACCGCCGGCTCGTCTCCCTCCCCACTTCCCTTCAGCCCCCCCTGGCCGACCGCATTCCCGGCGGTGTCCCCTCCCCATGGTTTGAGGAGGAGCGGTTGGGAGACTTGGGCCTCCCATTTGCAAGCGGTACGTGCGTAGTCGTGCCAAACAAAGGAAAAATGGCAGAGCACGGATTGAGGAACGAGTTGGGCGCCATGACCGAAGGCTTTTCTGTTCCTCGCTCTTTCAACTCGCATGCATGCACCGGACACCTTCTTTCTCTCTGATCCCGCTTCTTTCCACTCCATGACCTTACCGTTGGTCGACAGAAAAAGACGGAGCGGACAAGCGGCTGTACTGCCTGAGTAATCCCTCTTTCTTTACTGTCAACGAGGTGGCTGTGGGCGTCACTACCAACGACATCCTCTGTCACCTCTCCGGCGATGAGGTAAGGCCTCGGCCGAATGAGAGTGCGTCAGCTCCTGCAAGAGTCGCCTGTCGTCTTCTCACATGTTGGCTCGCTTTCATCCGGTCTAGGTCTCATACAATCCCGGGAACCGCCTGGCGCGTCTGGCGGCCCATCTCTTGCAGCAACAGAGTTTCTTCCCCCTTTTCCCGCCACCGGCAGATGGGCAAGCGCAGGTATGTTCTCTGCTGGCCGTTCCTTCACGGAGGATGCCCGCCACGCTCAAAGCCCTCTCTCCTTCCAGGCATCTCTCCTCTCTCCTTGCTTGCCAAGCGATGTCACGATTCAAGTCTCATCACTCATCCATCCTTTCTATCCTTGAACCATAGCTGGATCTTCGTCATGCCGATCACTGGCGCATGCCCATCACGCCTGATGGTACGTTATTCGATCTTTCCTCTCCTTTCCATTTCATGACCCTTCATAACGCACAACAACCCGTGAAAAGGGTTCATTTCCTTTTGACGCGGCCGACGATAAGCGGCATTTCACGACGATAACTCATCGTTCGACTGATTTTCCTAAACTGCCCTTTCCGCAGTCCTCCTCCTCCCTTCTAAGCTCACTCCTTTCGTGAAGGACGTGGGGGGCGCCCTTTGCATCAATCCCGGCACCCTTACCAAGGGCGGTGGAGGTGGCACCTACGCGATGCTCCATATTCACCCCTTGCCAGCTGAGCGTCTGGAGAGAATGTCTCCTGAGACTGAGGTACGCTACTCGTATCTACAACGATGTTTGGAATACCGCAGTGAAATCCTGTTTGGAAGACTCTTGGACACGTGCTCCCCGCGCTCAGTTTTTCCTGTTGAACTCATCACACGCAGGTACAGCATGAGGTAGCGAGGCGAACGCACGCAGAAATTGTCCGCATCTAAAGTTGCCGAGGATCGTGATAAAATGACTGATCACAAGACTACAGCCATACAACCATCATCATGAGAAGACATGGACTTGGTAGGGACGAAGCTTTAGCGTACAAATTGAAACGCGCATTTTCTTCGAAGATTAAAAAGAACCAGAAGCTCAAATGCTAGTTCAAAAAAAGTACTAATAAGGGAAACGAATATATGTGAGATGAAGAAAAGGATGGAAATAGCAGGGCATAAATTTTGCTGGTGCTTTTTGTTTGATAACATTTCTTTTGGTAGCTTGCCAAATCGCGCTTTCTCACATCTTGAAAGCGAGTTGGTTGGTCAGTACAGACAAAAGAGACCTGTAAAGCGCATGGAAATTAACAAGAATACACCAAGCTGTGCGGACCGTTCACAAGGGTCATGAAGCTTTGTGCCATTGAATGGATCTACTTTTCGATAATTACAGTCAGCATTCCTCGCGACTATCTACCTATCTTGACCTATTACTTGCCTTACTGCGTATTTTGAGACGACATAATTATTTTAATAGCGGTACGAGCACGAGTTTCAATATACACACAATCTCACTTTAGTGCTTCGGCAATTTTCGCGTTCCATTTATTTTTTAACCTTTTAAGCTAGAAGTCCAGTAATGTCCTTCTCCTTCAGAACCTCAACTGCGAGAGGCCGCCAGGCTTTGGCGATGGATATGGGATAATCTAAGAAGGTACCAAGCCCTCGCATAAACACAGCGACTCGAGCTGTGAAGATCATAGAGTGAGGGGAAGGTTAAGCTTCAAGAAGTACTTGCGCGGAGTACACAGCAGTCCTTCATCCTCCTGGAAAGCACGTACCGCACATGACAAAGTCCTCTGGCATGGCTAGAAAAGGATCTTTCTTCTGCAGGTTCTCGAAATACACCTAACGAAGGAAATACCGACGGAAATCTAGATCACCGCTCTAGCTCTATCCATGCGCATGACTTGTCCAACGATGCACGCCAGCCATCCCTGCCGGCTGTCGTTTTTTCAAACTCGACTTACCTGAAGATTCACTCCTTTGCCGATAAATTCGCTGTCATCCCTGTCGAAGTAGAGCGTAGCGACTGCGTTGATAACGTCTGCATCCATGCGCTTGGAGCGGAACCCCATCTTTACGAATAGGTCTATCACCTCCTACGGGAGAAGAGGGAGGAACGGAGCGGGTTTTAATTTGTGAGAAAGTTCCGCCAAAAGTGACGGAGGAGGTCGCCAAAGATAAGCAATTTCCTGCGACGGGTACCTCTTTCTTTCCATCTGCCAAGGCGATGATCATGCGAGCCATGCTTTTCCGTTGCGCCTGCTTCAAACTCTTGATCTGTCCGTAGTCAATCAGTCCGATCCGGCCACTGGGCATCAGGAGGATATTTCCCTGCAAAAGGACGCAGATGAGGGGAAAAGCTTTGGCAAGTCGTTGTTGAACAGACCTAGAAGGTGCTACGCAAGGCGCATGAACTCACTGATTGTCCCTCCTTCCTTCCCTCCCTCCGTACCGGGTGGGGATCGCCGTTGAAGACACCCATCTTCAAGATCTGATGACCGTGAACTCTTACCACCGTGTCCACCAAATATCGAGCATACCTGTGAGGGAGAAGAGGACCAAGACCCCATCACGTGGGGCGACATCATGCTTACGCAAGAGCCAACGTGTAGCCCTAATAGTCGCTGCCCAGGACCAAAGCCGTCCTCGTTCATCCGCCCTTTTCAACCCTAATTCTAACCCTAACCCTAACCCTAACCCTAACCCTTTTCCCACTCGCCCCGCACCGCTTGTTGTAGTAAGCGCCCAGCGTGCGGGCCCAGAATCCCGCTTTCTGCTGGGGAGCTCCTGAGGGCCTGGCGGATCGAGAAGGTGAACCGAGTCGACACGGCGTGGTGAGCCACCCCTCTTGGAAATTCTTAGGGAGCAATCAAGCCTCAGCCGACCATCCAGCACTCGTTCCCTCCCTTTTGCCCTCCCTATACATACCTGCTGCGGACCATGTCGGTGAGTTTGACTCCGGGGATGTATTCCATCACAAGCACCTCCTTCGTACAGAGGTCAAGGAGAGGGCGAGGTACGGTGACAGCCTTGTCAAAGCCCGCCTGCGGACAGGAAAGGCAAGTCGGATGGGTAGGACAGAGCCGGTGAGATAGAGCCGCGAATGAATCCAGCTATGCGAACTCGAGCAATTACACTTTCCCATAACCTTAAACCTCTTCCAGTGGTCGATTCCCTATCTACAATGGTCCTCCCTACCCCACTTTCTCCCTCCCTCCCTCCCTCCTCTTCTCCCTTTCTCCCTCCCTCCCT
>NW_005803777.1:41092-41831 GCF_000240725.1 Microchloropsis gaditana
GCGGTGCAGCTCCTGATCTGCACGGTTCTGGGTTTTGTCTGGCTTCTGACCTTCCGGCCGGTGCTGCTGCGGCTCCAACGACTGAGGGGGGAGGCCTGGTGCCTGGAGGAAGGGAGGGAGGAAGGGAGGAAGGGAGGGAGAGGGGGAACGGGGAGCGGGATGAGGAGAGAGGGGAGGGGCGTGGCGGCTCTGCAGAAGCATGGAAGCGCGGACGACGAGGAGAAGGTGGTGGGCGCAGCGGGCAAGATCCAATAGAGGAGGAGGGAGGGAAGGAGGCGTGAAGCCCCATGACGGAGTGTGGGGGATGTAATCTAGGACAATGCGGCGGCCTTTCTCCCGGAGTGGGACATGGTCGCATAAGGGGAAGTGCAGTGACTGACAAAGAATTAAACGCAACTGTGCCTTGCTCTGGTTTAACCAGCGACATAAATTCACAATATATACGCATTCTATTGGCGGTATATGCACGTCTCTTGGGGCAAGCCCGGCTTTTCTCTCTCTCCCTATCTTCTTCGCCCCCCCCATACACCTGCTAGCCAAGTTTGAGCAGCTTCTTCAAATCCTGTGTCGCATCACCGGCCCCACCACTCGCTAAACCCTCCCTCCCTCCCTCCCTCCCTCCCTCTCCCGCCTCCTCTTCCTCGAGTGTCAACCCCGGGCCCTTGAACACGGCGGGCGGGAGGGGAATAGTCTTCGGGTCGGGCGAGCGCTGGAAGGAGGACCAAGCAAAGGCGCCGGT
>NW_005803777.1:41841-43932 GCF_000240725.1 Microchloropsis gaditana
CCTTCCTCCCTTTTCCCCTTCGGTGCCCGCGCCGGATTCATGGGCTTCCCATCCCCTTCTCTTGGCTTCTCGCCCCCGGAGAGCATACCTTTCAGGGCCGCTTCCTTGGACCGATTCCGTTGCCCCACCGCCTCCCCTAAACCCTCCGAGGGTGCTCCCTCCGACCTGCTGCCCCCTCCCTTCTGGTTTGCCTGCGACAGCATAGAGATCAATTGCTTGCCTCGCTCCGCGTGCTCCTGCCCCCCTTGTGTCCCCGCACTGTCGCCCGAGCCCGTCCCCCTTCCTATGCCTTTCCCTCCCTCCACCGCCTTGCCTGACCCCACCCGCGACTCCAGCTCACTGATGGAGATAGCTTGCACCGGAGCCCGCCCAGACGCTGCAGGAGTGGGCACAGGCGGGTGAGGGCGTGCTTCCAGAGGAAGGGGCGGTGGAGGGGGCATAGAGGGCTGCGTTGTGCTTGCCGACGCGAGGGTACCGGCAGTCCCCCTTCCTAGCATGCTCAATAAAGTCTCACGTGCCGACGTCCCTTCTTTCGCTTTCCCATCCGCCAGCTCCTCTTTCACGGGCCCCTCCTTCTCTTGTTCAGGTGTATGGCCATCATGATTCGCGCAGGCATCGAGAGGCACTCCTCCTCGCTGGACGGTCGGTATCAGCAGTGGCGCGACCCCAACCTCCGCCACCGCCACGGGGGGGTTATTCGCGGGCGAGCTTGCGCGTACCTCTGCCGGCACAACAGGTATATTGGGCTCGTCACCGCGCTCGCCACCCTCTGGGGCAGTGGGTGTTGAGTCCTTGTTGCCCATGAGCTGTGGGTATGCCGCATGAGGAAGGAGAAATTGGTGAGGGGAGCGGAGACTAGACCGTGGCGCGAACGGCATGAGGAACAATTATGCCACTTTGCTGACATGGAGGCAGGGTCAAGAAAATTGCCCCAGCATGCCATGCTTGTGCGCGTGGAGGAAAATGCTGGGAAAGGCTAGGCGAGGGCGGGGAACAAGGAAACGAGCGAGCAAGTGCTGTGGAGGGAAACGCAGGCTTTTCGTTTCGCTTGTGCATGCCATGCCCGTCACCTTTTCCCTCATCCAGTCCGCTCTCACGCATCAGTCGTATGAGTGGAGGCCACGGTGGAAAGTGGCGTCCGATTGGATATCGTGTGTTTACACTTTACTTGTGACTTCGTGCTGGTCACGAAGCTTCGCCAAAACAAGTTCCGCATCAGCCTCCATATCTCCCCCTGTCATAGGCATAAAGGAAACCTGCCTTAAAGATGTAAATCTATCTGTCACGCTTCCCATACAGGCGCCATAATGACGGGTACAGGTAGCGCTGTCAAAGAGGGTGAGGTCCTGAACGCTTTCCAAGAGATCAACGAGGACTTGCACGGCAAGGCCGAGGTTGTGGAGAAATGTGAGTGAGGAAAAGCGGGCACTCAGACAGGACCAAGGTCACTTCAGAGCCATGTCGCGCATCTCAGGATTGTCATTTAAAAGGCATGGTCGGGGAAAGCTGCCATTTTCTGCCTGCAATCAAGAGCTGGGCTTCTTTTTTATTCTCCCATTCCCTGGTTCCCGCCCTCTCTCCTGCTCCCCTCCCCTCCCAGGTCTTTCCATTATTCACCACCTCGGGCTCTCTGCCCGTGACTTGGCGAATGAATGGGAGGCTCATGCCATGAATCGCGGCTCGGACGACAGTAGTCAGGCTCTCCTCAACCTGTCCTCCCTCGGGTCTTTGGAGGCAACCTTGAGCAAGCGAGGAACAGGCGCGGGCGGGGCTACTGTCACCCCAGCCGCTTCCACGCGCCGCAGCGGACGCGCGTCTTTCGACCCGAGCACGTTGCCTTCCACAGAACAGGCCATGCGCAAGCGGCTGAGCATGTCCGAGGACCCCGCCTCGGCAGAGAAGTGGCCGGGGGCGGGAGCGTTCCTCTCTCCCTCTCCCTCCAAAGCGCCCGTGAAGAGACGCCCCCCCTTCTCGGACGGCGCCAGCTTCATGTCCCCGCCCGCGGCTGCTTCTTTCACGCCCTCGGCTGCTGCCTCCACGCCGGCCCCAATGCTCACCCCGGGTGGTCTGAGCTCGACCTCCTCCCCCCCC
>NW_005803777.1:43967-47483 GCF_000240725.1 Microchloropsis gaditana
CTAGAGCCACGGGCAAGGTCGCTGCATCTTGCCCGCCCGGTATCGAGTCCATCTCCGCGGCCAACATCCCTCCGCCGAAGGAGAGGCAGGACATAGTGGAGCAGAGGTGGAATGGGAGGCACGAGAAATATCAGCGGAAAAAGCGACCGGGTACCCTTTCTGCTGCCAGCTTGAACGTGTCTGCCAGTGCTCTGGGCGACACGATCGCTCTGCTCCAAGACCTCTCTATTTCCCAGACCATAGAGGGGACTGGGACGGGGGAAAGGGATAGAAGGGGGGCATGCGAGCCTCAGAGGCTAGAGGGCGGGGAGGGTCGAGTTGAGTGGGAGGCCCTGCCGACACCCACCTCGTTCCCGCTCCCGGTCCTCTCCCCATGCCCTGCCAGCCCTCCCATCGAGATGCTCGAAGGCAAGGAGGGGCGTGGGAACGAGAAAGGGGAGGCCCAGAGAGTGATTGTAGGAGGGAGCGAGAGGGACGATAGAGTCAGCCATGAGCCTTGAAGAGAACACCACGTTGCCGATCGATCAAGGACGCATGCACCTATTGGCATTTTGTTTGCCAGGCTCCTGTCTTCAATTCCTTTCATATTTGCTTTAAAAGGACCTCACCTCTCTCTCTGCCCCCCCACTCTCCCTCCTCCACCCATCTAACCCTGAACGCGCAGGAGCCCGCGAAAGATTTCGTAGGTCGCGAAGAAGATGGCGTTGGCCGGGACCTTGTGCAGAAGCCGCGGGACCGTGCCCTTGAAGAAGGCGGAAGGCCCCTCCTCCACCCACACCTTGCTCACCGCCGACCAGACGGTGGGGTAGAGGCCCGGCTGGGTCATCACGCGCGTCTTGACCACGTCCATCGGGTTCGAAACCAGGGAGCCTACCCCTCCCGCCAGCGCGCCCATCACCGAGTCCTCCAGAGCCGTCGAGCCCTTTGTGAGGCCCCCCTTTGACTCCCCAGGTCCCAGACGGCGCTCGGCGCGTGTCCGCCGCATGGATTCGTAGGTCAGGAGCGTGACGATGGCGTAGGGCACGTCGCGCAAAATCTGAGAGGCCACCCCGCTGGTCCCAAAGAAGGCGAGCAAGCCGCCCTCCGTCCGGTACATGGTGCGCAAGGCCTGCCCCGTGCTCACGTACATGCCCGCTTGCAGCCGCTGTTTGACCACCTCGTAAGGTACCCGGAAGATGGAGGCGACCGTGTTCCCCACCCCCGCGGAGGCCGCCACCCCCAGCAACGACCAGCCAAGCCCGGGAGGAAGCGCTTGGAGGAGCGCTTTCTTGACAGCTTGGTAGACGCCAAAGTAGACGGAGACGGCAGGGATCGAGCCGACCAGGGTGACGCCCAGACCGGTGTAGAGCGCGGAAACGCCTTTCCTGGAGACCAGGTCCTGCGCCGCCTCCAGCATCCCCAACGACCCTTTGTTCGCCTGTTGGAGGGTCTTCACGGTGTCGAACGGCTGGAGCAAGAGCTTCGCGCAGGCTGCCGCCATGCCGCTCGCACAGCCATTCTTCAGTCCTTCCACTACAGTGGCCCATCCAGCGTTGCTTAGCCCCGAGGCAGCCGCCCCCCCGCCTCCCCCGCCCCGCGCGCGCAGGGCAGCGAGGAATGCGTCCCGCGGCTCTTCTATTCTTTGTCGCCCGGAGGAAATCGTGTCTATCCTTCTTCTTCCAACGCCCTGTCTGCAAGGCTGTTTATGAGACACAGCCCCGAACAAGTCGGTGGTGGATGCCGTGGCCAATGGCAACCGGCAAGCGGACCTCAACGTGGAGCAAGGAGGAACCATCAAAACGTGCCGCTTCGACGACATCGCTGCGGCGCTGCACGCCAGTGTTATCACCGGGAGAAGGATCCTTGACACTAGCATGGCTCTGGGAGGGTTTGAAGAGAGAGAATAGATAAGAGGCGTATCATGCGACAACGTGAGAGTGAGCATGCCAAGGAAAATCAGAGCTCAGCAGAGCGGAGTCCTCACAACACCGCGTGATCCGAAAGCATGCTACTATGCCCGATTCCTGCACCGTGTGGCTTAGACGAGGGCCGTCATGGCTTAGGCGCATTATTTTGTCGCCTATTGGGGCTACAGGGCAGTACACGCTGGGCCGCTTCATTCCAGCATTCTGTCCTCTTAATGGCAGCTTGTGATTTTTAATAAATATGGCCGTCACTACCACCCTGCTGCCTCGTTCTATCTATTGGTTACGACATGACAATATTTCTCAGACTACTTCGACTGCTGTGTCACATACAACGTGAGTCTCAGCCAGGGTGGTCGTCAGTCGTAGCCCCCGACGTGCGCGAGGAGGCATCGATCCACGTCGAGACACTCTGACACTTTCCTGGGCTTTTACTCCTTTCCTCTCAATCAAAAGCTTCGTGTTTCTCCCACCCTCTTACCTATCGACCCGCTCAACTTGAGTCTCTTCGAATGCCTGCCTGGAAACGTGCCTCTCTGTCCCCTTTATCATGCTTTACCTCGCCGCTTCTTCGCCAAGCCCATGCTTCTTTTCAAGCCCGGTTTGTCAGAAACCCCCTTGGAACAGCACGCAATTTGACGACTGTGTATTTATGCCAAGTGATCCGCCGCCAGCCAGTTTCCATAGGGCTCACTATGCCTGAGTGTGATGAGAAAAGTATTGCCGTCCCTTTGTGTGTCGTTCCTCGCAATTTGTCAGCCGGTACAGGGATCAGGAAGCCTACCTCTCCCTCATTCCTTTCCCGATCTCCCTTTTAACAGCATAACACCTGCTTTACGAGGCTTCCCCAGTCTCGTTTTCGTCTCCTGCAATTCGAGGCTCGTCGATCTCATCTATACGAGCAAAGAGCAAGAGGACCATAGACAAAATCGCAGACTCGGATAGGCGCGATACCAGCAGCGGGAAAAATTGGTAGGGAGAGCTTGTCCATCTCGCTGAAGGGTAAGGGGCTATGTGTGAGAGTCTCTGGGTCATCTTCCTCGCGCTTGCTACAGTAGATATAGATAGCTGACTTTCCGTTCCGAAATCGTCTTCCGCGACACGTTGGCTCACGAATCATGTGTTCCTCGAGCGCTGTCCTCGAGGGAATCTTACCCTGCCTCCACTGTACTGTCTCTCAGTCTCACGCATTCCTCTTTTGTGACCTGTGAGCAGTGACTTGGAGAGTGGAAGCTGCACTCAGCGTGCGTCAGACACAGAGATGGATTTACGTCTCCGCCGTAGCGGGCAGGTGGAGGAGGAGACGGAGGCGGGGATGGGTCGGTCCACTCCCCCGCCCTCCTTCTACGCTTCGTACCGCAACTCGGGCGAGGAGGAAGACGACGCACGACCACTCTTGGACCGGAGAAGCAGCAGCACTGCGTACTTCCAGCACCAAAACCTGATGTCCCCGGGCGCTGACCGCGTCTTTGCCTACCAGGCCTCGAGGGCGGGGGACGAAGAGGGAGACCCGCGCCGGAGGGCAGACGATGACAGGAACGGCCTCGATCCTGCAAGCATGCCCTCCCCGTCAGACATCTTGCGCAAGCCCATGCGGTTCGGTGCCGGGGTC
>NW_005803776.1:0-47429 GCF_000240725.1 Microchloropsis gaditana
GGCGGCTCCGCGTCTCGCTCCAGGACTGTTGCCCGGGAGACGCTTTCGTGCTGCAGCAGGAGCGACAGCCCGTCCACGCCCTGCTTCTTCCCCTGCCCGCCCGGGCCCGGCCCCTCCCTCCCTCCTTCCCTCCCTCGGGCTCGCGCCCCTCCCGCCGAGGCCACCTCTCCCGCCTCCCAGCCCCGCAGGAGGTAGAAGACAATCTCCATGAGAAGGAGGTTCCAGGCCTCGTTCTCCTTGGCCTGCACGCCCTGGCAGAGGAAGCGGACCACGTCCAGCACGCACTCCTCCTCCAACACCAGCAGCAGCTCCTCCCGACCGCAGTCCCCGCCCCCGTCCGCCTGCGTCACGTCCTCGATGCTCAAGAGATTCCGAAGCAGGGTCAAGACCAGCTCGATGAGCAGCGTGTCCTCCTCGGTCCGCGGCTCCCGCCCGCCCCGGCTCAGGGGGCCCTCCAAGGCGGCGACCAGCACGGCCGCCAGCCCCGCGTGCGTGAGCGCCTTCTTCATCTTCAGCAAGTGCGCGTTCTGGGCGCGCGCAGCCATGCGTCGCTTCCTGCTGTCGAAGGCGCCGGGGACGTGGGAGGCGGGCGGGGCGTGGAGGCAGGCGTAGCGACGGGTGGTCGGAGACAGGGGGAGGGTGAGGAGGACGAGGATCTTGGTCACGGTCACGATCAGCTCCAAGTCGTCCGGACAGTCGAGCACGAGGGGCAAGAGCTTCGTTTCCACCACCCGCCAGGCTCCGAGCTGCGAATAGCGATCACAGGAGGGGGGGAAGTAGGGTGAGCATTAGGGCGGTGGGGGGGGGGGAGGGAGCCAAGGGGCCTGCCTACCTTGCATGCCACCTCCCTTATGGCGTCGTCGTCCCGGCGCAGGGCCCTTTGAAGATCCTGGAGCCATTCCAGACAATTTTCGCCGCGAATAAATCGCTCTGCGAGACTGCGCACGTAAAAAATTGGAATTTCAAGAGACATGAGCAGAAGTCAGATGTGTTTTCTTCGTTTTCTACCTCCACTCACCAGCCATCTTCCGTAGTGTAGACTTCTGTGCTGCCTAGGGCCGCGCCTACCAGCAGCAATTCGTTAATCAAGGGCTCTTCCATACCTCACTTCCCGATCAGAGTTTCCCGCCTCACGGCAGGTGAAGCTATGTTTGGCGGCCCTAGGGAGGGGAGAAAGTAGGTAAGAGAGGACGGCGCGGACGAATGAAAAAACCGAGACAAGTTTTCAAGACCCAGACAATGGATCCGCGAATTGCAAGCCTTGACATGACAATTTTATTCCCCGAGAGACATGCACGAGAGGGCACCGTGGGGGGCCGGCAAGTTCGTAGAGGGCGAGATGGGCGAGGGGCGGGAAGCCTGGGCGATCGAGTCACTCCCCGCGGTGCAGTGAAAGCCATGGCCCGCACTCTGCGTCCTGCCCAATCCATGGACCAATGGATAGCGTGGGTGTGTCATCACACTGATCGTGTCGGAGGTGTTCACACGTGCGGGATGTGGCCTCGGCGTTGCCGGCCTGTCTCTTGCTACATTCCGCCTCATCGCCTCCCTACGTCTCTCACGTCTGACCTCTCCAACCGCAACAGCCGCACAGGAGGATTCCCTCCCCTTCGTGCTCCACCCATGAGGGCATTTTATCTCCTTGCATTGTCTTCCCTCCTTGCTGCCAACGTGGCAATGGCCGTCTCCCGCCCCGTGACCGACATGTCAAGCTCCTGCTTTGTCCCAACCTCCCTGCCCCGTGCCATGTCCTCTCTGCAGAGAAGAAGGCCGTACACCCCTTCCCCCGCCACCTCCTCGCGATCGTCCTGCTGCATGCGACTCAATGCCAATCAAAGTCCAGAGAGCCCGTCTCTTTTCGAACGGGCCTTCAGCGCCACTCCCTACCTCCTCCCCGTGCTCGACTCCATAAACTATTCTCGCTTCCTTGCCTTCTACGCCCCTGATTTGTTCAACCCCATCTATGCAGCCCTAGACCCGCTGCTTGCCGTATACAAGGCTTCCCCCTTCGTCAACCTCGCCATCTACCTCCTGATCGTGTGGGTGGGCAGGCAGCCGGCCTTGAGCCGGTACGTGCGCTTCAACTTCCAGCAGGCCATCATTCTCGACGTGGCGCTCGTCATCCCCTCCATCCTCACCTCCATCCTCCGAGAGCAGGCGGCGCCCGTGTGGGTGCAGGAGCCCGTGGCCAACACCCTCTTCTTCATCCTCTCCGCCTCCCTCGCCTACGTGGCAGTCAAACTCACGCTGGGTCAGAAGCCCAACGAGATCCCCCTCATCAGTGAGGCGGCCGAGATGACGGCGGGGCCCTTCTAGGGGAGACGACCCTGGCAGTTGCTCACCAATTCTCCTCGCCCCAGGGCTCTATGACTTGAAGGAAGCTCCCGGGAGCTGACAAGGCTGCCGGAGGAGGTTGAGGAAGGAAAAAAGCAACGAGGACGTCGAATCGTTGAACCGATGCTCTCTTTCCTTTTGGCTTATGCATTCCCAGTCACGCGCCATCTCATGTATACATTGGCTGGTGCGCCCGCGCCATGCGTCTCGGCCCTCTCCCCCCTCACGCCTCTCCACCGCCACACTATTCCCGAGGCCCCTCCCCTCGTTGCCTACCCACCCTGACACGGGTCGGGGCGTCCGGGGAGCCGGAAGGCGAGGGAGGAAGAAGAGAAGAGAGAGAGAAGATACTTATTGCGGAGGCTAAGGCTCAAGGAGGAAAGCAAGATGGAAAGCAAGGAGGAGGAAGGCAAGGCGACTCGCGTCTCCACCGAAAGCCTACCCCTAAGCCTAACAAAAGCATGGCTCCGACTGCTTCTTCCACTGTGCCCAACCGTATGTTGGGTGGCCCGAGCTTCCCCCTTGCTCCTCGATGATTCCACCCTCCACATCTAGAGCCGTCAGAGGCACGGGCGTGGCCCCTTCTCTTGCCCGCCCGCCTTCGACGACTAACCCTAACCACTCAGGCCTGAGGCTCAGCCCCAGCCACTGCCCGCTCCCTTCCGGTCGACCAGACACCCAAACCTCTGGTGCCCCCCCTCGGGCCCCGCGCTCCCGCCGCATCCTCCCTCCCTCCTTTCCGCTACTGCGCCACCCCGCCCGTCATGACCTGCAAGCACGCGTACAGCTCCCGAGCCTCCACCGGCGGCTCCCGCTTCCCGCCCAAGATGTCCGCCACCGCCACCTCCTCCTCGCCCTCTCGCGCGTACACGCCCCTGTTCCGCTCCCGCAGCCCCCGCAGCAGCTGCAGCGTCAAAGCTCCGCCCGCATACCAGCCCTTGCTCAGGGAGAAGGCGTACAGGCACCTGTGTGAGACGGAGGCAACTCGTCAGTCCGTGCTCGCCCCCCTCCCCACGCCACACTCACGCCATCCGTGTCTTCCCCAGGCTCCAGTGGTACTGCCAGGCCCCTGAGCGCCCCAACGGCCCCACGGCTACGCCCCCGCTGCCCCCCACCACCAGCTGCGTCGCGCCCTTCATCGCCTCCTGGGCCTCCTCCGTCTTGAAGAAGAGGACGTAGTCCGTCACCTCCCCGCCCGCCTGCAGGCCCACGCTGAGGGGAAAGGGGGGGGGAGGGAGCGGCGCAGTCAGGACAGAGAGAACAGACCGAAGACAGAGGGTCTGGGACGAACTCCCGCGCAGGCCGACCCTCCCTGCCCCGCCTCCTCCCCTCGCCCTCCCCCCCTCGCTCACCCGCCGCCCACGGCTCCCACACAGGCAGGCGCCGACCAATTCCCCTCCGAGTCCTTGAGGAGCACCAGGCCCGAACCCGCTTGCCCGGTCAGAAAGCACTGTCGCAAGGGATGGCGGGGAAGGGGAGGGAGTGGGGGGCGGTGAGGCGCGTCTTGTCAGGCACGGGCCACGCCAGGAACCGCCCGCCGTTTACTCGGGAAGACAGGGGAAGTAGAGGTACTGAGAGAGCGTTCCACGTACCCCTGCGCGGGCCACCGTGAGGAAGAGCAATCCGTCGCACTGCTTGAGCAGAGACCGTAAGACAGGGGCCTCTGGCGAGGCTTGCATGTTGTGGCACGACCGGACGGCCTTCTTGATTTCGCTCTCGAAGGAAAAGGTAATGGGCGAGTTGAGGTAGGCCTTCCAGAAAGGCTCCTGGGCCACCGTGACAGGAAGAGGGGCCCCAGAGGAAGGGGAGGAGGCGAAGGAGGAGGTCGTGGCTTTGGAGGGGGGCAGGCCGGACGAGGGGTTGTCTTCCGGAGGGATCTGTGTGTTGAAGGATTCAGTTTGTCATCCGTGATGAGACATAGAAGTGAGAGCTTACGCGTCCCCCGTAAATTGCCGTCAAGGGCAGTCGAAAAAGAAAGAGAAATATGTCTCCGATGCACGGAGGCGAGGCAAGACAGTGATAAAGGCACCATTCCCCTCCCCGAAAGGTCAAAAACATACACAGAAAGCCATCTAAGCCACATTTATTCTTTCCTGTTCACAGGGCCCTGTTTCTTGGGTCTCAAACAAGACTATCGCATTGAAATGGGATGTCTTTCTTGATCTAGATGAGAGTTGATTTCGAGGACACTACTATAAACAAATCGTCACAACTCTCTCTGTCCCTGCCTTGGTAAAAAGCATACCTTTTTAGAGAGGTCAACGGGACTGGTGAGGGTAGGAAGAGCCATGGCTTAAAGTGTGCAACTGTTCCTGTGGTGAAAAAATTCGTACGTGAGTGTTCCCGAATGTGAGGCGGGCTTTACCGTCTCCCAAGGCTGCAGAAGGTCACGAGAGTATTGTGCAAACATCCGCTCTTGGACACCGGGCATGTGCAGCTGACTTTGAGCAGTCTTGAAATGCATCGCACAGTCATGGGGCCGCTTTAACTTGGGGGCACGATGCACGTGCCACTTAAGATGGCATATGACCCGGGTTAAGAATCTCGGGTAGTGGAACACGAGTACGTTCGCTTCCGGAAACGCACCACGCCACTGCGCCGTGCGAGCAACACTCAGTTGACATGCACCGTAAAATGATTGTTCTAAGCCTAAACTTGATAATAGTAGGGCTTAATCCACGGCATTGACAGCCCTGCGGCCTTTTTAGTCTGTGGAAACCGCGCTCTTGCGGCTTCAAAACTGAACAAACTGCGTGATCCCTTTACGTTCCCACTCCCGTTGACCAACAGCTGTTAAATGGGAACTATAATGTGGTGGGGCTCTCTTGGATCGGCGTCTTTAGGCTTCAGAAGGGTCATTTCCCCTCTATCTGGCACATTATTCATGTCCGGGAGGAAGGAAGGAAGGAAGGGAGGGAGGGAGGGAGGGAGGGAGGGAGAGAGGGATCGAAGAAAAAAGAGGGACGTACCAGTCCGTAATCTCCCGTGGACAGCAGCGAACAAGAAAGGACGAGACAGGGGCAGGACTAGAAAAAGGGTTTGAAAATGTATTGCGGCGACCCGAATGATCCGCAGGTGCAAGAATGACTGGTGGATTATTCTTTCAATGCCTATTTCCCTTTCATGTAACTGACCTAAGCCATGGGTATGGTTCCAAAGGTGACGCTATTGCCACCTCCTCCAAAACATCATCTACTCCTCCTCTGCACCTCCCCCGGCCACCCTTCCCATCTGCCTCCCCGCCCGCATCACCTCGTCCACGACTAGAAGCTGAGTAGCGAGAATGGTCGCCAGGTGCAGGCTTTGTCGCTTCACCCGGTAGTTGTCCCACACCCCGACCATCGCGGGCGCCATCCCCTCTCCTGTCGTCACGTCCAACCCCACGGCGATCCCCGTCTTGGCGTGCTCCTCTAGAAGGGCGATGAGCGTATACTGCACGTCGAAGCCCGAGTTCTCGGCCAGGGTCTTGGGCACCACCAGCAGGGCTTCCGCAAAGGCGACCACCCCCAGCTTGGGCTTTCCGCTCACCGCCTCCTTGTAGGTCTGGAGCATGTGCGAGGCCGCCACCTCGAAGCTGCCGCCCCCCGGGACCAGGGCCTTGTCCTCGATCGCGTTCTTCACCGCGCGCAGGCCATCCCGCAGCGCGTCCTTGATCTGGTCGATCGTGTGCTGGTTCGGGCCTGCGAGAGGGGGGGGAAGAGAGGTTACAAACTCGGGCTTGCAGCGAGTCAGTCCCGGACCCCAAACCGAAGCCAGCGCGGAGCTCTCAAGGGCGGGAGCGAGGGCCGGCCCCTCCAGACCCCGGAGACTCACCCTTGATGAGGATGGTGCAGCTCCTGGCGTGGCGGACGTCCTCGACGAAGGTGTACTTCTCCTCCCCCAGCGTCTGCTCGTACACCCTCCCCGCCCAGCCCAGCATGTCCTCGCTCAGGTCCTCCACCGAGTTGATGGGCAAGCCCCCACAGGCCAGCGTCAGCCGCTCCATGTTGCGGCGCTTGGCCCGGCGCAGGGCCAGGATCCCCTCCTTGGCGAACATGTCGAGGGAGAGGGGGTCGATGCCTTTCTGGTTGATCACCACGAAGGACTCGCCCTCCTTGCACACCTGGGGACGTAAGGAGAGAGGCGTCGGTGCTCTCCTTCCTCGTGGGGAACGGCCGGGGCAGGGGGAGGGGGGCGACCTACCTTGCGCTTGAAATCGATGACTTGCCGGACCTTATCGTCCGTGAAGCGACGCTCTGAGGCCACCAACCTCTCCCGCTCCTCCGCGTTCGAGTAAAAGAATCCCGACGCTACCTCGCTGAGGCATTGAGGGAAAGGGGGAGGGAAGGGAGGAAGACGGAGTGAGGAAGGCGCCCCGGGCACAACCAAGCCGAAGACGCGGAGACAGGAGAAGATCCGGATTAGGAGGTACTTACGATTTCTCGTACTCGAAGGAGACGTTGCAGGTGAAGATGTGGCAGCGGTTCAGGGCCTTGGGCATGTCTGGGTGCCGGGCACCGTGGTCGAGGACCAGTCCCCGCACGAAGCGCGAGTCCGAGCCCAGCTTGTGGGTCATGTGCATGATCTCGACCATGTGCAGGTCGATGGTCGGGCCTTGGCTGAGAGTGAGCACCGCGTCCGTCACCGCCTCCGTCATTCGGTCCGCCATCTCCGCGGCCAGCTTGGTGCGCAGGGAGGTGCGGGCGATGGAGAGGAGCAGCTCCCGGTCATGCTTGATCTCGGGCTGGGCTACCTGCGTGGGGAAGGGGGGGAGGGGGGGGGCTGAGTCTTAGCAGACGTACACACCGATGGGCCGGCGACAA
The DNA here is from genome assembly GCF_000240725.1 of Microchloropsis gaditana. NCBI lineage: Eukaryota > Eustigmatophyceae > Eustigmatales > Monodopsidaceae > Microchloropsis > Microchloropsis gaditana. Next base: position 7,137 of record NW_005803776.1, read on the forward strand.
AGGAGGCGGAGGGCCCGGGCGGGAGGCGGATGTCTCCAGCGACAGGGACTGCCCGGCCGGCACCAGAAACGGCGGGCGACACCCACCTTGAAGGTATCCAAGAATTCCAGGACCCTGTCTTTGGCCAGGTCGTAGCCCTCGGCGATGACCCGCGGGTGCAAGCCCTCGGACAGGAACCGCTCCGCTTGCTTCAGGAGCTCGCCCACTAGCAGGACGCTGGTGGTGGTACCATCACCCTGCGCATGGAGAGGAGACCCAGAGATCAGTGAGCAAAACACAAGCAAAGGCTTTGACACATTCGCATGCGTCGCGGGGTGCAGGTCGCGTACCGTGATGTCGTCCTGGGCGGTGGCGGTGCGGGCGATGAGAGAGGCCGTGGGGTGCTGGATCTGCATCTCGTGCAGCAGGACATTGCCGTCCTTGGTGATCTTGATCTGACCCGCGCCTCCCACCAGCATCTTCAGCGTACCCCGAGGACCTGAGGAGACGGAAGAGGTTGGATCAACGCAGGAAGAGCGAGAGGCGGGTGCAGCTGTCCGACATGATGCTAATTTATCATTCGCTTTCTTCTCCGTCCCGTCTTCACGCACGGGAAGACTCTCAGCACTAGTACAAGCATTCTCAGAACTTTTGTGAGCAGCACTAACGATTATAAGTCGTCACTTTTTCAGACCCGCCAACTTACCTAGGTTTGACTTCAGCACATTCTGGAGGCCCTTTGCGGCTGAACAATTTACAAGCAATGCCTGCGATTTGGAGACAATTTCTGCGCTTGGATTGACCAGACGAGTCGCAGCAGCCATAATATCAGCTTGCTGTAGTTTTCGATCTGTCTGGACCTCTGGAAAAGCTGACTGGAGTATCACGATGGAGAAGGTATATCGAAATGTCAAGACCAAAATGAGCGAAGATGGGCAAATTTTTCGTCAAGGGAACTGTGCGTTCGATACCTGCTCTTTCCACACGATACAAACCCAGGTTCAGTCGACCTCTAATGAATTGCCAGACTTTATGTGCCACACAAAGCATGCCAGGAACGCAAAAGGGAAAGAGGACACGAGAAAGCCTTCGTTCTGCGGCTAGCGTGAGGGGCAGCCCTTGGGCGAGCGAGGACTGGAAAGATCGGAACGGGGGGGAGGTTACTGCTGTGTGGCACTCGAAAACGAGGAAAATGTGCAGCTTTTTTTGAAAAAAACCCTTCAGGTAAAAGGGACATCAGATTTATTATTTTTTTGGCAGATGTGTTGTCCCCATTTGCATATTACTACGCTTTAAGGGCGGTCTGACCCTCACATTCTTCGTCGCTTAGCAAGACCACAACCTTTCCCGTTGTCAGTCCTGATTGTAGCGCCCTGACAGCATCGGGAAGTTCATGAAATGGATATGTGGCTCCTACGTGAGGAGGATTCCAATCGATCTGTCGATGAGTGAGAGAACACGGAAATGTTGTGTGAGAGGCCTTATTCACGCTGCGCGCCATCCTCTAAAGCTAACCATCTCCACGCATCAACTTGAGTCACAGCTTCCCTCACCATACATCTCATAGACAAAGTCGTATCTTATTCACTGTAATCGTGTCTGTACCTTGAGCATGTCGTCAAGCTCCGCATTCAGCTCCTTGACCTTGTCTGTAAGCCTGACACCAGCATTGTGTGAGTAGCAGAATGAAAAGGGACCGGGCATAAGAGTGTTATAATGAAGGAAATAACTCAATGTGCCAGGCCTCGATATTGCCTATTTCGCAAAACACAAACGCTTCATAAGAATACACATTGATGATGTCTCGCCCTCCTACCGCGGCCACACCAATAATAGCAAAGGCCTCGCAATACAACCTACCAGATCAGATTGAAGCCCAGTACGCCTCGATTCTCCGCACACATATCCCCCGGATCCAAGCGCGGCCGTGTCAAATACCGTGGGATGATCTTCCACCAATTTGGTCCGTCTGTCGGTGACAAGTAATCAGCGGCGCCAAAAGTGATCATCCTCCCTCCCCTCGCCAATTGCTTGTAGCCCTCTTTGAAATACATGCCCCCCAATGCATCCAATATCAGGTCGAAGCCTCCGTCCTCCTTTTCTTGCATTTCATGCGATCCCCGTGCCCTTTCTCCTACCCTATTCCGGCCGCTTTTCCCTCTCACGGCGTCCTTCAATTGCCGGGCAAACTTCCTGTCCTCCTTCTCCCTGACCACTATCTGACCATCATTCAGGCCAAATCTTGACTGCAGAAACGCCCGTTTGGTCTCGGAGCCGATGGTGGCGATGGGAAATGCCTGGAACTTTGCGCAGATCTCAAGAGCGAAGCAGCCCACGCCCCCCGCGGCTGAGTGCACCAGCACCGTCTGCCCCTTCTTCAGATTTCCCAACTCGATCATAGCGTGCCAGGCAGTCAGGCCCTGGACGATGAAGGCGGCGCCTTGCGCGAACGAGAAGGACGAAGGCAGGGGCCGCACGTAGGCGAGGGGGACATTCAGGTGAGAGGCGTAGGCGCCGAAGCGCGTGAAGCCGTAAACAGGGTCCCCCGCCTTGATGGTGGAGGAAGGGAAGGGGGAGGAGGTTGTGTCTGGAGGGCCTAGGGCGTCCACGACGCCGCTGTATTCAAGACCTGGGATGAAGGACCCCTGCGGGGTGGCGCCATACAGCCCTTCAGCAATAGGATAGGAGATATCTTACAACATTTCAATATAAGAAATCCATATTCAAATCCAAAGGTGCATGCAAGAAAAACTCCTAACCGCCAACCTACCGAGTATCGCGAAAATGTCCGCCATGTTGAGTCCAATAGCCTTAACCTTATGCGGAAGTAACAACGAATGCTTTTTTTCATCAATACAATGTTATGTTACCGTCTATGCGAGTGACGGCGCGGTTTCATTTCTCAGCATACCTTGACGCGGACCTCGCCTGCGCCAGGGGCGGGCAATGGCTCTTCCACTCGACAGAGCTCCGAAATTCTTCCGGCTTGCTCCAGTCTCCAGCATTTGCGTAGGATGTCGCCTTCATTCGAGTTTAGAATGGCAGCTTGTTCCCCAGTTTGTTCTGCTTTGGTGCTAGTACTCGTTTGCATTGCATCCGAGCCACCCCGAAACGCTGCGAGCCCCGCGGTAAATATGCCCGATAAGAAGCTGGCCATAAGCATTTACTAGAAGATTGGTTGAAGGTCGATGAGATCTTATAACTATACAAGCCTTCATCGACATGCCTATGGTCGCTTACGCCGCCCTCTGTTCGCCACCTAATATCCTCAAGTTGAACTCAGCCGTTGAGCGGACACCGGACACCTCTTTTTTTTTCAGTGATCTACTTTGTGTTTGTCGATACTTTCGATGAAATATCATCCTGCTTTAATATGCCGCGAGAGCTTCGTACCACTCACTGAACATATCTATATTTAACATCTCTATTTTCTCTACGTTTCGACGCATGGACGGCTGCTAAGTGCACCCTCCTGTGATCCTATTAAAAAAAGTATCACTAAAGTATTTCTCGTATTTTCTTGACTTCAAATTACATTCAAAGTCTCCGCGATAAGCATCAAGTACACTTCTAAAGTCTGAATTTGACAGCTTATGAGCTTTGACGCCTTAGAAGCTAACCTCTCGCAATTAACAAATTCGCGGCGGGATGTTGAAAGCACGTTTGAATTTAGACTTTACTATACAGCTTCCTTAGCGCGATAATTTTGAAAATTGCTGTAATTGCTTGCTTCATGTAAAGGTCAACAGTTAAAATTTTCACCAGGTTTCATTTTTCTTAGTTGTCAAAGGTATCACAGTGTCTCCTTGTTTTCACTGAAAAGAGAACTAGAGACCTTGATTTGCTGCTACTCTGTTCTTCGCGTGCTGTCATCTCCCTCTCTCGTGTAACAGAATATTAAAGCATGGCAACATTGAGTAAATTGTTGCCCAGTTGTCTGCAATTCACGGATATTATATGTCCGAGGCAGACTTACACATGACAGTGTCATCAAGAAGTATCTTCTCAAGAGTAGCCTGATGAGGTAAAATGGAAATGGGGCCTTTACCTGGGAAATGAGCTTTCATGGTTCTGGAAGCCTTGCTCAATTCGGGACGAAAGACTATATCTCGTATCTCGGAAACGAAAACTGTATTTTACAGTTCCGTAAAAACGCCTTCACCTCTCATTTGGAGTCTTATTCCGAGCCTAAAAGGCAGATGTTTTGTAAAGTGTAGCAAGACAATACTGACCTTATACCTGTCGTCATCCGATCATTACAAACTCCATCTTGAATGGATTCTTCCAAATGCGGTGAAAGTTACTGATTAAGTTATCTCGACGCCAGTTTTGGCACATTTGCTTTTCACCTTTTGAAATTTTGTTCACACAGTGAATACAAATTAACTCCCAAAACTACTTAACCTCTGCCTTCCTGGTAGAGGACTCAAGCCATGACTTTTTTAACGTAAATCTCTGGCATGTACATTTTAAAAACCATTATGATATTTATCCTATTTTTCCAAGTAGTGTAGATTTGTGTGCCATCTAGAATGAATGCAGATACTCTGGAGAACAGCGGAACTTTTTTAGCGTTTCCATTCCGAATTGGAAAAGCAAAGATCATGTATAGAAGAGCTTAATGGTTATTGGCACTACTGTATGCTTTTTAGGATCAAATTGTTGAATGTTTTCGTGAATGGTAGGGGAAAGATGTGTATTCACTTAGAGTGTTGGAGTCGATTGTCTAAAAACAGAGGAATATTGTTATCGAAATCTTGATTAAGCTTATGAATAAAACTTTATTATAAAGCAATTTGAAACAATTCTGTATGCTTTGAAGATAACAGATTCAAAGAGATCAACGTACCCAAAAAAATATTTGTTCTGTTCTTCATTTTCATGTGATCTGCTAAAATCCAAAGCAACGAGAATTCTGAACAGAATATATTGGTTGTTTGTATTTTCTTATACCATAGTGCAAGATTATAGCATATTGGAGCCTTAAGCCATCATTACTGTCCAATGGAGCTAGCAAAGAATTAAAAAGGCAGTCTGCAAAATGTGACGACAGGGTAGGACGTTCATGGGTACAAAGAGAATGGCTTATGATATCACATAATCACGAAGTCAATTGACCTATTTCTTTCACTTAGCAGATGCAGACCTCATCGTCAAATCAGTATTAACATGTACCTGAAAGATGTAGAAGGCAAAATCCATGCTAACGATTAGACTTAATTCTAGCAGGACGCATTTACCTCGTGATGCAATAAATATGATTGTGTCTCTTTTTTTTCGTCTCGTAGCGAATATTCATACATTTGATTTCTCCTCAGATTATATTGGATCCGTGAAATCCCCGCTATCTTTTCTTGGCACAAAATTACCTTTCGATCCTCTCCCTTTCTCGCCTTTCTCATCACCCCCATCACATCCTCCCTCCCTCCGTAATTCTATCAATTCTCTATCGGTTAAACCTCCATCTTCAGTCGGTCTGAAAGGTTTGCTTCCCATTTGCAGATGCACCATGAACCAGACCAAGCAAACATGAAGCACCATAAGAAAGGTAATTAATCCGAAACCAAGGCTCTTAACGAGTCCTGTTGCCACTGTCGCCATAGCCACGTCATACAGTATGAGACCCGCCTTTCCATGCCATCGATACAGAACTCCTCCCCCATCTCGTCCATTCCCCCCAATAACTCCAGAACGTTGGGCATCCAGCTTTTCCAGACCCGCAATCATTTGTAAGACCATAAGTGCGCAAACAAGGAAGCCAAGGGCGGCGTGAATAGACGTGGGCAAAATTGTGCGGTGCTTCTTGACTAGTGAACGAATAAATTCCGGAGATGAATAAATAATGAATGAAGTGAGAAGTTGTTTCATGAAAGAAAAGATGCAGAGACATCGAAGTTAGTTACATACTCGCTCTAATGTCAAACAAACCATTAAAGAGATATTTTTACCTTTGTTGCTAAAAATAAATGCCATGCCCATAACCACGCAAACGGCTGCTAAAATGTGAAATCCACGGTGAATATTTTGCAGCTTGACGCGAGCAGAATTTCGCATAATTGGTGAGAGAAATTGAAAGCATGCGTGGTTGCGATAGGCCTAAAAATATTTTCAAAAGGGGCCATGAGCACACAAACATACTTTTGAGTGATTGTTCCGTCAATTTCATGAAAATGTATTTCCTGCTTGGTGGTCGAAAATTTCTATTAATTTTAACATCTTGGGTTTCTCTTACCAGAATGCCTTCGGTCATGAATAGAACACATCCCATTGACATGAAGACTGGATGGAAGGAAAACAAGGTAAGCGTATGGGCGCGAGCCAGTGAGATGCCCCAGATCCATAGAAGGAGGGAGATGGCGAAAAGATGGATAATCAGGTTCGACTCCACCAGCGGGTCGAGAATTTTAAGTCGGGCAACAAAATTTCGACGTAATTCAGTCACTGCGTCAGTAAAAATGGTGAAGAGCGGATAAGTCAGGCGGGGTAAGGTTCTATACAAGGAACAAACAGCAAGAATGGAGACATGTACGCAATTTTGCGGTGCTTGCATCATAGACTCGAATGTCCCCACGCTTGTGTATCTCGTAATAATTTTCTACCCGAGATCGAAAGATTCCCTGAGAATATGACTACACCCACAATTTCAGTGTTCACATGCCTGTTGAAAACGTATACTGTACCGTTGTCAAGGGTTTTCACAAAAGGCCTCTGTCGATAATTGTCGTCGTCCTCGACAAGTAAACCGCCGCCACTTCCATCGGGCGTCTCAGGGATGCAATGACTGTCCCGAACAAGGCTCTTTAAGCGATTGTAGATGTTTGACACAATCATCAAATCCCTGGCATGGTATTGGGTGTTATTGATAGTTAGCGTGTGATATTGCGAGGTTTGAACAGCCGGGGGACGACTTTCAAGCAAAGGGAAGACAAAATTGTTTGAGTGTGTCCAACAGCCTCATATTCTTTAAAAACGATGTGAGTGCTTACATCGGCACCAAGATCGAGATACCTAGAATCTTGTGCCCACTTGCCCATGAACCTAGCCTTGTGAAGGGTGCTCGACGCCGGACGAGCCCGTCATATAAAATGCAGAAAGCAGCGAACATGCCTCCCTTGCGTGCGGCAGCCCTACCATACCTCCCCCGTCTCGACGCACCACAGGCACCCGACACGGAGTTTGTGCCAGTTCTACTTTTTTGAGATTTTTGATCTGGTGGCAAGGACAATCGATGTGCCGTCCGAACTGTGCGTTCCAGTTTATTTTCCCCTACTCATTCATTCTTCATATCCTCCCCGCAAAACCTATTGTAATTCCCATTTCGCCAGGTCAGGTGTCTTGCCCGAAGACTGACAGCAAACGCTCGGAACAAAGGGAATTTCCCATTTTATTTGCCCTGTCATCTGTCGCGAACAATGCGTCGCACTCTGTTGCTGATGAAAACAGTTGCGCTTCCACTGAATGTCACCACGAGGAAGACGACACAGCAAGAGGCTGTCCCCTGGTACCGGCGTCAGTACAAAGGGGCCAAAGCTCAGCACTTGTGGCAAGCTGGATGGGGAATTTCTCTGTTGTTAGTTTTCGTGGGTCTTCCACTAGTAGGCGCCACAGTACAATCACATTTGAAGGTTAAAAGAGAGAAGCGACGAGCTATTATGAATGATGCGGAGCGTGAAGAGTTCCTGCGGGATCTCTATGGTCTAGGTGACGAAGATGGTGCCGAAGGCAACAAGGAATTGACGCCAAGAGCTAAGATTTAAGTCGAGGAATGGACGCTTGACGCAACCCTTGTGGAGACATTTCGAGGAGACAATCAACCTGAAACGTCAGCGTAGGCGAAAAGAAAGGTGGCCGAGGAGAAATCAGGCGAGCGGTATCTTGTACATGCGGGTAGGCAGACACATGGAAGTGACATGTGCGTCTTGTGTATATCACCTCTTGTAGTAGTACACAGCAGGTACGTTCGAGGCGAAGCAAGACCAAACACGCACCAGGCAGCTTCCTGAGCGCAGCATTGACTTGGTGGAAAGGTTGAGACATGTTCGCTGGAGCCGGCGAAATGAGGGGGCGTCTCGGGAAATAAAGAAGCAACTTCTCAGGCAAACCACTGTCACGGAATAACGATAACAGTCTCAGATGACAGCTCGAAAAAAACAAGGATCGACTTCACATTTCTTTAATATCATCGTTCTCTGCTATCTACTGCGCCCTACACTCTTTCATGTCATTTCCAGCCCTCCCATCACACTTCCTTTTCATTTTACTTCTTTTCCTACAAACTCGAGAACTCTTACAAATGAAACGAGACCTACTCGGAGGCCTGAAGAGCCAGAGAATTACAGGGCAGTGTCGCAGTGACGCGAATTGCTCCCTCAATCCTCTCAACAACCTCGTCCCATCGCGTCAGGAAAGGACACATAAATTTTTTTCACCGTACTCCACTCCTTTGTAAACTCTGATCATTCAGCTGTAACCATATTTCTTCCACTTTCCCAGAATCAAAACAAGCACGACGTGATGCATCTATGGGCGGGTTCTCGGCTTGCTTGCGCCGCCGACATCACATCAGAACTCCATTACCCCGGGCACGGGATCTCAGACGCATCTTCTCGAGCCTTCCACTTGCTTTACAAAGAGCCCGCGCCCTTGGCGTAGACAGGCCCTGGTACCGCTCGTGGAGGGTTCAAGGGGGCCGCCCTCGCCACTCCGCCCCCCCCCCTCTTTCCATGCTGCTTTTTCTTGAGCGCATCCATCTTCCTCGCGATGCGGGCCCCGTAGTCTCGGTCTGCTGCCGCAAAGTTGGCGACGGCACGTTTTTGAATGAAATCCTGTGCCGCCACCAGGTGCCCGGCTATATTGCTCGTCAGCCTGTCGCGCGCGCCCTCGTCCAGCACCTCCCGGTAAAAGCAGCCCGCCTGTGTGAAGTTGTCGTCGTCCGCTGTGTTGTACCGGGCCACGTCCCCAACGCCAACCTGAAGGGAGAAGCGAAAAGAGAGGGAGAGGGAACGAGCCGTGAAAAGGGGGGGTTGGCGGCTTGGGTGAGAGCTTATGGACGCTCGGTCTGGACAAAGGGGGGTCCTGTCGGAGCTTGGTGGGCTCATGGGGAGGGAGAGATCAGGGAGGCACTCACGTCGCGGTGGAGGGCCTGGCTCGCGTCCTCGGCGGGGCCTGAGAAGGAATTGGGGAAGTAGTTGGGCGCCCCGGTCTGGTTGCCGTCCACGCACATGGGCCCGTCACGCTGGTAGTGGCGCACGCGGGCGTTGAAGGGACGGTTGATGGGGATCTGCTGATAATTGGTACCGAGGCGGTGCCGGTGCGTGTCCGCGTAGGAGAAGAGCCGACCCTGAGGGGAAGAGGGGGATGGGGCGGCGGAGGAAAAGGGGTGAGGCATGCACATGACAGGCACCGCGACGCCCGTCGCCCACGGTCTCCATCATCGAGCTCATTCAACGCGAAAGCAAGTCAGTAACCACACCTGAAGCATCTTGTCTGGGGAGGGCTCGATACCGGGCACCATGTGGGCGGGTGCGAAGGCCAGCTGCTCCACCTCGGCGAAGTAGTTGGCGGGGTTGCGGTTAAGGACCATGCGGCCTACCTCCTGGAGGGGAAACTCCTTGTGCGACCAAACCTTGGTCAGGTCGAAGGGGTTGAAGGGCGCCGCCTAGGAAAAGGGGGGACTGAATGAGTGGCTGAAGCCAGAGCGAGGCCCGGCACGCCCAGGGCCACAGGGACTCATACCTGAGCCTGCGCGTAGGTCATGACTTGCACATAGAGGGTCCAAGAGGGACAGGCGCCCTCGGCGATGCTGTTGTACAGATCCCGAATGGCGTAGTCGGGATCACTCGCGCCGAGCCGGTCGGCCTCCTCGGCCGGGAGGTTGCGGATCCCCTGGTCTGTCTTGAAGTGATATTTCACGTATACGGCCTGCACGACACGAAAGAGGCGCGTGAGCGAAAGATAAGGGTTTGCTTGACGAGCAAGCCATGCCTGCCCCATTGCTCCTGTCAATTTCCCGGACGAGAGAGCTCCTGGACTCTTACCTCGCCCTGGTCGTTCACGCTCTTGAAGGTGTGGCTGCCGTACCCGTTCATGTGACGGTACCCATCAGGCGTGCCTCGGTCCGAGAAGAGAAAGGAAACTTGGTGCGTGGTCTCGGGGCGCAGGGAGATGAAGTCCCAGAAGGCGTCAGGGTCCTTGCAATGCGTGACAGGATTCCGCTTCTGGGTGTGGATGAACGACGGGAAGAGCGCGGGGTCGCGGATAAAGAAGATAGGCGTGTTGTTTCCCACCATGTCCCAGTTGCCTTCTTCAGTGTAGAACTTGACCGCGAAACCGCGAGGATCCCGGGCCGTATCCGCAGACCCGCTCTCCCCGCCCACGGTTGAGAAGCGGACTGCCACGGGCGTGCGCTTCCCTACGGCCGAAAAGAGTTTGGCGCGGCAGATAGAGCTGATGAATGGACTTGTGACCTCGAAGTAGCCCAGCGCACCCGCTCCCTTGGCATGGACGACGCGTTCAGGGATGCGCTCCCGGTCAAAGTGTGCTAGGGAGTCTATCAGGTTGAAGTCCTGTTCAATAGAGAAACGTGGTGAGTCTTCAGTTGGAGTGCCCCTCAGGACACAGGAACCACTCAAGTGACCAGACACGATTAAAACTTGGCAACGCTGAATACCAAATCAATTTAAATTTAAGAGCACAACCGCCCAAATGACATAATTGAGCAACAAGTAAAACCACATTTCGTCAAGAGAAGCAGAGGCCGGAAATACTGTCCTCACGAGGCGTACAATTTCGTACTCCGCACAAGTATTATAATGCACCCTTGGAAAAGGTTGACCGCAATTAGTCAAAGAGTATTTACCTGAAGCAGGATAGGCCCCCGAGGTCCTGCAGTCAAAGACGTCGTGACGGAGTCAAGTGGATTACCGCTGCTGCTGGTGGCGACGCCATCCGCCGCGGACCGAGAAGCTGCATAATTTTCCAGTTGAGCTGTGACCTTGTCGCGACTGGACATTGTTAGACGAGTAAGGTGCTGGAAGCTACTGTGATGAAGGATGTTAGAATTTGAGGACTGAGGACAGGTGCGGGACCGCAATATGCATGCAGCACAATGGACGGAACAAGAAATCTAAACCTGCCCTCGTCTGAGTCAGCCAGCGAACTAAATCTTCACCATGTCAAGGCGTCACAAACTGACGAACAAACCCCGTGATCTTTTTGTTCACTCCCCTTGCCGTCATCCGATGGGCGACGCACAGTTCGGCAGGCTGGACTTTGCAATTGTGAGCTGATTCAGAGATGTGGCGTGCTTCAAGAAGGTCGCAGCTGCCCTCGTCGCGGGCTGAGGATGACGATGACGGTCCGCATGTGATGTTTTGTGCCTCCGCCGTCTCGCCCGCTCCCCTGCCCTCTCCCGAGTGTCGCCCGGCTCCCATGCGACATCAATAAACAGCACATTTTCTTGGCAAGAAAATTTTCGAATCCCTTTTCCACTCGAGCATCAGAGGGCCATCGCACACATTTGGACTTGCTTTGATAAATTTTATCTCGTCGGAAAAAGAGTGAGAAGCCCGATGACGACTTCAGCGTGTTCCTCAATTTCCTTAGCGATCGCCCGTGCTTCTTATCGTCTTTTCTAACTATTTTATACGTTCACTCAGTAAGATATCATGGATGTAGATCGAAGTCAGTTGCTGGAGCAATACAGAGCCAAACTTCGCGAGCACCGGGAAGTCGAACTCCGGTAAGCTGGGAAGAAGACGAATCGGCGGATGGTGTGGAGAGAGAGGGTGAAGCGAAGTACTATCAGTTGCATACCTTATTTATTGTAAAGCGCAAGAGACACTGCACGATATTGTCTTTCAGAAGTGTCTTACACAGGTTTTGAAAAGCACGAGTTGATGTGCAATTTAGAAAAATCCGCTGGCAAGAACACGGTTGACTGAAGCTTCGTGCAACGGAAATTGTTAGGAGTCAGTCGATTCATCAAAGCTTCGTCTTTCTTCCTTTCTGCGGTATTGGTACAGGGTCAAACAATTGCGTGAGCAAGTCCGGGGTCTAAGCAAGGAGTACAGCAAGACGGAAGACGATCTCAAGGCCTTGCAGTCCGTGGGCCAGATTATAGGCGACGTCCTCAAGCAGCTAGACGATGAGCGCTTCATAGTCAAGGCCAGCAGTGGTCCCCGTTACGTCGTTGGATGTCGAAACAAGCTAGAGAAGAACAAGCTGAAAGCCGGCACCCGTGTAAGCATGGATATGACGACCCTCACCATCATGCGCCAGTTGCCCCGAGAAGTAGATCCGAACGTCTACCATATGCTCCACGACGACGCAGGAGGGATCTCCTTCTCATCTATAGGCGGTAAGCTAAGCAAGTTATCGCTTCGTTTTTCAATCTTTCCTTTATGTGGGCTACGTTCGGACATATTGTGAACTCACGGATGCCTTTGGTTGAAAATGGGAAGACCTGTCGATCGTGTACTGAGATCTTTCATGTTTATTTGGTCAAACAGGCTTGAATGACCAGATCCGAGAGCTTCGCGAGGTCATCGAGTTGCCACTAACAAATCCCGAGCTTTTCAGCCGGGTTGGTATAAAGGCCCCCAAAGGCGTCCTCCTCTACGGGTGAGAGCGCTTTTCGCCCTTAGTCTCCTCCTCCCGCATCTTGACACCTGGGTGCTACATTGCGCGTGACCTCGAGTCTCTCAATGACCTTACATGGAAAGGATGTTCGCTGCTTTGCTCAACCTCTCTGTCCCGACCCAGCCCTCCTGGCACAGGCAAGACGCTACTAGCCCGTGCATTGGCCAGCAATATCCAAGCTACCTTTCTGAAGGTCCTGGCGTCAGCCATTGTCGACAAGTACATTGGGGAGTCGGCCCGGGTTATTAGGGAAATGTTCGGATATGCGCGCGAGCATCAGCCCTGCGTGATCTTTATGGACGAAGTGGACGCCATCGGGGGCTCGCGCTTTTCGGAAGGTCGGAATGGATGGCACGCCAGGAGGGGGGCGTCCGGGCATCCGTTTCTTCTTTCACTTTTCCCGGGTCCCTAACCCATCCGATATCTTATCTCAGAGCTGCAGGAGTTTACTCATTGCTCTGCACCTCAATTCTCTCCCTATGTTTACCACTTCTCCCCCAGGCACTTCGGCGGACCGCGAGATCCAGCGCACGCTCATGGAGCTTTTGAATCAATTGGACGGCTTCGACGGACTTGGGGCCGTGAAGATGGTCATGGCCACCAACAGGCCCGATATCCTCGACCCCGCCCTCCTTCGACCCGGGCGTCTGGACCGGAAAATAGAGATCCCACTGCCGAACGAGACCGGCCGTCTGGACGTGCTCAAGATCCACGCGGCGCCGATCACCAAGAGAGGTGACATCGACTTCGAGAGCATTGTCAAGCTCACAGACGGCTTCAACTGTGCTGACTTGCGGAATGTGTGCACAGAAGCAGGCCTCTTCGCGATCCGCGCAGGTCGGGACTACGTGCTGGAGGAGGACTTCATGAAGGCCAGTCGGAAGCTTATGGATGCCAAAAAGCTTGAGGGAAAGCTCGAATACAGCAAGTAAGGCGGGAGGGGCAAAGAAGGAGAGAAGTGAGATCGGATGAATCTTTGGATATGTGACTACACAGACCCGCGCAGCCAACATCTACTTGTCATGTCATATTCACTCATCTCCACCAACTACCCACACCCAGAGTGTAAAGGTACCTGCTTCGCGGCGATGACAAGTGCCCGTCATGAAGAGTTCAAGTGCTGAAGACTGAGAGCTTGTAAACGACTGGCGTGAGCAATCGACGAAAGGCAGAAATTGACAAACATATTCTTTTCCACGTGTTTTTGCTCTTGTCAAGTTTATTGCTTGCTTGGTGGAGCGATACAAGGAGGGATATTAATTCTTTTTTACTTCCAACAGCCCCCAGCAGTGTTTTAATTACTCAGAAAGAATGGCTCTCGGCCACCACGCAAGACATCCTCTAGCTCCATTCCGGCCTCTTCCACCAATTCATCGGCGATTTCATCCGCCAGCCTGATGTTGTGTGACAATACATGTGTTATTGATGAGGATCCCTTCCTAGCAACGAGGTTACTACTAAAGGCTCTCGCTAAGCACAGCAAAATCTTGCCCGCCTCTATTTTTTTAAGAAACCAGCACATGTACTTTTACTTACCGCTTGATGACTTGCTCCATTGAATCGTCGCAGCAATCGCTCGTCCAACTTTGAGCTGAGTGAGGACACGGCATTTCTCTGCCACGCCATTGTCTGATTGCAAAGACTTGCGACAATTGATGGAGCTTGAGGAGCGGTGAACAGACCGGGCGACAATATTCTTTTTTGCAGTCGGTACACGGCGTCGGCTCAAACCCTTCTATTCCGTGGGTCATTTCAGTTCCCATATCGACGACTGCCTGGTCCTGAGTTCGCTTGACTGGGCCAATGCATGTTGACGCTTGCCGACATTCGGTAGGAAGATATCGGAGCCGAATATGACGTGGAACACTCTTGTAATCATTTCCCGTTTGAGCTTTCTTCCGCTGGTGATCTTTTAGGACTTCCACGCATCGGTCTTTGCTGTCTGATAGCTCACTCTTCTGCAGGCCAATCTCTTCGCCGCTTGTTTCCTTCAAGATCCTTTCTACTACAGCTAAATCGAAAGGCGAGCAAGCACGCGTGTAAGACATATGGCATTGGCGCCCTACCTTCTCTCTCTGTTTTTGGCTCTCAACCTCTGAAAAATCTTTTTCATGCCCTGCCTCGCAATCTTGAACATTTGAACGCGAACATCGAACGGATACCTTAGTTCTTTTTCCCCAAAAGGAAGGGCTGCTTAAAGGTGCTCGGGTTGATGAGTGACTCGTGGCGGAGGAAATGCTAGGGCGGGTATGCTTGACTAAGGGGATAAGCCTGGTCTTAGACGGCAAATGGCGCAGGCTCCGTTTGTCATCCATAGATATTGAAGATTCGGGGTTTGAGTATACGTAAGGTTTACTGCTTGTCGCTTTCAATGACATTTTTCCAGGCACTATAACAGTATTTTGGTATGAATAAGATGGCGCTTGCTGTTTCAGGCGTAGTATTTTTGTCTCCGATTTTTCTTCAGCGTATGCAGCCGTGTCCCATTCATTCTTCGCACCCCGCCTTGATCGACGCAATAAGCGTAGCTGTGGAGCAGATCGGTCAATCGCGCGTTGCTGAGCTGCCTGGAGATAGCGCGACCTGCTGTTGATGGCCCTTTTCTTATTTTGTGCCGCGGGAACAATTGAAACACCGGCCCCTGAGCCAATAGAAATTGAAGACGGAGATGGAGACCATGGACGATTTGGTGAGGCAGCGAAGGCAAATGGAGTTCTCATGGAGGTTTTGGATTGAAGACGTGTTCGTATGCAACCTGTCAATTTTTTTGGGGGGGAGAAGTTCTTTCAGCATGGGCCACATGCATCAATCAGGCTACGGACTGGCAGCTAGTGCATGCGTTTGTCGAAGGAAGATTTTTTTGAAGGTTTCATTGCGCAGACCTGTAGATCTCCTTTCTTTTTCTACAAAATGTTTGAAAAGGTTCGTATTGAAACAACATCATTGCGAGAAGAAAAGGCGCCTCGAATGCTTGATCTTCCTTGAGCCGTGTTTTTTCCTCGTAGCCCCTTGTGATGTTTCTCGGTTGGACCGCAAAGCCGGTACGTCTGACAACGACAATCTTTCATTTCTATTGCCAAAGCGCAAGCGCATTTAATCACTACAAGGTTATTGAAATAATCGAAAAGATTTTCCCTCTATCATTGTTGTTCTGGGCTGAAAAGGCTGGCCTCACCGAAGAAGAGACGGAAGTCGCGCGCCCTCTCGGGACTTGCTCTTCGCCTCTGTCCCCGGTGGGCCCTGCAAGTCCTTGGCCAACTCCACTCACGAAATTTTCTTCAAAATTTCACAGCCATGCTTTCGCAAACTGGAACTGGATGGAAGTAGGACACCAGAGTGTGCGGGCTTGCAGATTTCGGTCTTAATATGGCGACTTCTCTTCAAGGTTTCCCGTCCGAGCAAGCTACCGCACATACTTTACATACGAAGACAATACGTCTACCAGGACTCCACCGTCTGCTCCTTCGTGTGCAAATCGCTGATCTGGTACGTGACAGGCAATCAAATGCTTCTTTCTTGCGGAGGAAAACTGACCGCATTAAGGTGTTTGACCTTCGCCACTTTCTCGCACTAGCCTCCCAGCAGACGGGCGCTTTGGAAGGACACGCATCACCAAATGCGAGATGTTGTTGCTCTTGCCGGAACGACAGCAAAAACAATTATTCGTACTTTGATAGAGTCGGAGATCCCCGCTGTGTCTGACCGTGATATAGCGCGTTTTGCCCTTGTGATGGTGTACCCAACGAGGGAGGTCGACGGGAGTTTAACACATCTGATGCGCACGTTGAACCCTCACGAGCGGCCCATCAAATTGGTAAACTCTATGCTTGTAGAAATGGAAGAAATGTCAAAGGGCACACGGAAAGAGGGGGTCAGGGCCATCGGCATGGCAGACTCCACGGGCGGGTGTCCTGACTCCTCCGATGAGGGGGCCCCGGGAGGCGGTCGTGAGGCAAACTACGAGACACAATACGGGCCGCAGATAGGCCGCGATAAGGGCGAAGGACTCATAAGAGTTATGAGCCCGAGAATGGCCTTTACCCGCGAGCAGCTCTTGGACGAGCACCTCCTAAGCTGGGTTCTCAAGGACACGGAGGGCCCGCCTTTGGACTTCCCGGGGTACCTGAGCGGCCCTGAGGCCTCGGACGACGAGACGTCGCCGACTTGTCCAGCGGCCTCCTGGTTCAGCGACCAGGCGGGGTGGAGCAAGCCCGGCTTGTCGGGTTATCTTCTGAAGCGATCCTCCCGGGACCCGTGTCTTTGGCGCCGCCGCTGGTGCGTCTTGGGGGAGGACAAATTCTGGTACATGAAAGCGAAGCATCGACGGAGCATGCGGGGAAAGGCGGCTTTTATCGCTCTGATGGGCATGCAGGTCCTGGACCTGGAATGTGGCGAAGGAGAGAGCCGAGAGCTGCAGCGCGTGGCCCCCTTGGGCGTGGAGGTGCAGACCGCCGACCGGGTCTTCGTCTTCCGAGCCCTCAGCCGCGAGCAGCAGGCGGAGTGGGTGCAGGCGATGAGGAGGGGAGTGAGACTGGCGACGGAGAATGAGTGGTTAGCAATGGCTGAGCTGGTTGTGGGAGAGGAAGAAAAAGCGAGGGAGAGGAGGATCGAGGGTGTAGTAGAGCGGGCTTGGGCTGCTTGCACAGAAAGAGGCAGGGATAATTGGAAATTCGAAGAAGGGGTAACGAAAGGAAAAGAGTGTAACGCGTCCTTAAACGACGAGATGGGAGTCGCGGGGGCCGAAGAGAGACACCCCGAAACTCGCCATGTTCCCTCCGCTCGTCTAAGCGTGGAGAGGGAGAGCCGCGGGATGGTGAAGAGTCGAGCGAGAGAGCTCTTGCGTGCAAAAGGCTCAAACTTATTAGGCAAGGGAGGGATAAATGCGGAGGGAAAAGTTGAAAGAGATAGAAGGGAGAAAGACGGAAGACGGATGGAGCTGTCGGAATTACTTGGCTTCGCGATCGCAGTCCAGGAATACAGGGAGGTTTGCCGCTTGGGAGATGGTCCCGTACTGGCTTCGTCCTTGAAAATGTGGGCAAAGGCACAAGCTGTCTACGATGCGTTCTTGAGGAGGCGGGTGCGACTTCTTCATGATCTGGAGAGAGAAAGGGGGGCTACGGGAGGGCTGCTAAAGGAGGAAGGAAGGGACGGCAGTGTCTTGCCGGAATGGGCTGGAGCCATTTATATAGAGCGACAGCTTTTGGAGTACGCGGCCTGCGAGCGAAGACAGAGGGGAGGGGCTTCATTGTCAAGAGGGGCCGCTAGGCAAGGGAAGAAGGATGACAAAAGAGCCGGGACGGCCAAGACTAAGCTCCGAGCTCTTCCCCGTCTGCTGAACAAGCATGGCGATTCCTTCGCGGCTGATCCAATCAATACAGCTCCCTCGGTCTCATTAGAATGTGAAGAAGCTGAGCTAGGACGGTCTTTACCGCCCCCACCCAAAGAACTCTTCGACGAGACTCTTCAGGAGCTTGAAAGAAGTGCGCAATTGATCATAGAACGCGATTCAAACAAGAGGAATGAGGAGGAGTAACGGAAGACTAGAATCCGCGAGGCGTGAGCCTTTATTGGCGCACTTTTAAAAGAAAGTAAGTAAAAATGCAGGTAGCTGCGAAAAGGAAGGGAGCTCCCTTCCTATTTCAGGTTTGGAGTGGGCCTCAATCAAGGGCCTTCTGGCTTTCTCGCCTTTCGGTACGACTGAATTCAGTCGGTTTTGTTACTTCCTTTTTCTACATGCAAGATACACGTCTCACGAAAGACACAAAGGCATCAAGCACGTAAATGATAAAAAGCCCTGACAAACGCAAAAAATGTTGTGTCGACTCAACCAAAGATTTGCCGAGGAAATACGGAAAGAATGCGGACAATATTGAATCTACTTGAAGCAAATCCTCTTGCTTCCAAATACGAAATTTTCCATCTTTCTCACGAACAATGTATAAAATCACAACAATTCGAGCCACATGGCGAAATTGACATAGGAAATGTATCGGTAGGAAGGGGACGACCTCATATGTAATGTCTAGCACAAGGCTTTCAAACTCTCGATCTCTGATGGTATGAGTCGTGACGTTCATGTCTACTGGATGATTTTTGGTCCCGAACCACATTTGTGTGACGCCTGGTAATGGGGTGATCGTGCTATTTGCCCGCGCCCAAAAAGTAAAGATACGTGTTATTTCGTCAATACCCTTCATGAGAAAAAAAGGATGTTTGAATGTGGCATCGGCAGTATAAAATGTTTCGACAGCAACCTTAGTAAGTGTAGGATTTCCGCTCAAAAGTCTCGATAAGACTGCTTCATTAATGTACTTGACATCTAAACTCTCCATGGACTTAGATAATCTAGTTGGTAAGGAGAAAGAGGCTTGTTGGCAGGTGCTGTAAAGTATACAGGTGTATTGCTAAACTATATGAAGTATATTGCTACTTCTTGACTCCTCTCAAATGTGCGAGGAGCAAACACATTAGTTCGACGAATTAAAAGTTGAATATATGGTAGTTTTACGAACATTCTTTTTGGAGCACATTCCCTGCGTGAAACTACTCGTGAGCGGCCTCATACTTGCTAGCATGGGCGGGAAAGTTCATGCGGACTAATTCCGAAACGGCGCTTTTCAAAGGTTTGAAAAATAGCCCAGTCTGTCAGTTTGCGGACACCGGCCTGGCAATGATTCGTATTCAATCTCATATTCTTTTCCTTTTGTGCAGCGGTGATCGACGTATCCTTGATTTAATTGAAATAAGAAAGGGTTGGACTATCAAAGTCCTGCATTCATAAGCTTTGTTTCGGCCTCTTCCAAGAAACGATTGATTTTCTCGATCACAGAAAGTCTTTCTCCCTGATATGTCGCATGCTTTCCATCCACTTTCTTACGTTTTAAGACATTCACTACCGTCTGTACCAGGCCTTTCGTCATAAATATTAAAAAAATCCACATAAAAAGGTTTCATCATCTCTGCTTTCTTCACAGCCCTCTTCGATCAGGAATGCTCAGCTTTCTTCTGTCCTCTGGTTGAGAGCTGTCATCCCACTTCTGTACATTTTAAGTAGAAGACATGGAAACGCAGGAAAACACCAACAAATAATCAGCATTTGAGCTTCCATATTTTTTTCAAAAGGGACCAGGAAAAACGATTTCAACAAGAGCTTTTTTCTTCCTGTTTTTCCTGCTCTTCCCATAAGACTGTATCTATCTCAGTTGTTTATAGTTTACCAATCGCTCCGACAACCGGGTATATTTCGATCAACTACATTGCTGGGAAATCTGTTACGAATTCTTTTGTCACGCTCGCCAAGTGGGCCAACACCTCCCGTGTCCCTTCCCACATACTTGTCTCGTGATACTTTACCCCATGCTCCTTGCAGAAAGATTCCACCAAACCGTGTAACTGACCAAGACGGTGGCGCGGAATCATTGGAAAAAGGTGGTGGTCTACTTGGTAGCCAAGACCGCCACAGAACCATTGTATCAACCAGCCCCCCGTCACATTTCTCGTGGTCGTCACTTGCAGTTTCCAGAAGTCCGGGCGGGCGTCGGCGTCGTAGACCGCCATGCCGTTGTGGCCGAGGCCGAAGACGAGGGCCAAGAGAAAGCCGCACATCATCTGAGAAGCCACGAAGTAGATCAGGACCCGCGTAAGAGACATGTTGCAGAACATGAGAGCGCCGTACCACAAATAGTAAAGGAGAAGCCCCGCTTTCTCTAGTCCCACGTTCTTTATGGCCTGTCGCTCGGTCGTTGCGCCTTTCGTAGCCCATAAGCTTGCACCGGGGACGTGTTCGAAGACAAAAAGGAAGGATTGCAAGAGCCAGGAGATGCGGGCGACAAGGAGGATGGGAAAGTAGAGGAAAGCCTGATGCCGGAGGAAGAAAGGGCCCCACGAGTATTCCTTTGCGCGGTCCGCCATCTTCAGGGACCAGGCCAGGATGGGCATGGTGTCAATGTCGGGATCACCGTCCTGGGCGTCTGGAGAGGACTCGACAAGGTTGGGCACGGCGTGATGAGTGTTGTGCTTGTTCTTCCACCAGGCCACCGAGAAGCCCTGGAATACATTGCCGATCATGATCCCCGCGAGATCGCCGTACGCTCGCTCTTTGAAAACTTGATGGTGCAAGAAGTCATGGGCCAGCCACCCGCACTGCTGCCAGAAGAGGGCGAGGATGAAGGCAGAGAGCATCTGAATCGACAGGGCTTGGGACCAGCCGACGAGCATCCAGGCACCCACGGCCAGGGCGACGGTGGACACGACTTTCCACACATAGTACAAAGGACTCGCCTTGAAGAACCCGCCCGTGATGAGTTTCCCCCTCAAGTCTCGATACGCTCGCTCGAAGCTGGCTTGCGCCTCGGGCTTTTTGTCAGAGCCGGGAACGAGCTCGCCAATGTAGAAGGGATCCATGTAAGATGTCGCACCCAAAGGGTGGAAGGCTGCAAAGATGTCAGTACAGTCACCCCCCGCATGCGTAAAGATGACATTCCCCCCAGGATGATCTTGCCAGCCTGACACGTCGTAGACTTTGTTGCGGTAGACGAGCCACGCATCTTGAGGGGTCTTGTGTTGACGCACCTGCAAAGGCGGACGGATGAATAAGCCACATGCATCAAATAAGAGTCAACGCTTCAACTAAGGGAGAAGTTAGGCACAGTCTGCCATAGTTTTGATTTGGGACGACTAGATTGGCATCAGACGAAACGTCATCCCTCCCATCACTACCGCTTATCTCGATTCCATCGCTTTCTCACCTCATCCCAAGTAATTTTACCCCCATGCTGCCTGATGTCACCACTTTTGCTTGCCGAGTAAGTAGCTATAGACTCTTGCGTCTCCACTCTTTCACCACCGCGTCCCATACTGATGTCTTGATGCTATCACCGTTTGACTGACCTACTTGCTACCACCAGGTGCTCGACCTACGAATAGGGAAAAGAGAGACCACTATAATGAGGAGAGACAGCACTGCACGAGATAGGAAATCAAGTGCTTTCTCACTGCATCTTATGACAAATGTAGTTCGCGCGTCATCAAACTTCGCTTACTACGGGTGGTTGTCGTCGCGATCCGACAGGTGAGCATTCATTATGAGGCGCACAATTTCCCAATTACCAAACCGGATCCGGCCACATCAAGGCGCAGATCGTGCACTATGGGTGTACGATAGATTACCAATTTGCGCTGCCCATTTTGGGATCTACAGGGGATCATACAAGTCACCGTGTGAAGGACGGGATGGGGAAACATTCATTGTTCCGCCTCGCTGGCCTCCCCGTGCCTCCGTGGCCACCTCAGGCGCTGAGCAAGCGCACAACCTGGTCGCGCTTGCGATGACATCTTCTCCCATCAAGAGTATTCGGACGCAAGTCTGGAGAGAATGAGGTTGCATTCCATACAAGCTGCTTCTAGACCATGCACAGAATCGCAATAAAAGCTTTACCGCTGAAAAAGCGGTCCCTTCCAAAACCGATATCTGCCAGCAACGACTAAGTCTTCCCGTCAGATGTGGGGGGTGCTGCGTTGGCCTTTCCAAATATCTGCCGACACGGCTTAAATTCGAGATGCAACTAGCCACCGTTTAAATGAAAGATTTTCACATCCGTCTTCTTGTTCATGTAATACTACTATCGTCAACATCGCCACTAATCGCAGCCGAGTGGGCGCTCAGAAAAGCGATGAGTAGCCAAGCCGTTGATGATGACGAGTCCCAGGGCGAGCATGGGGCTTGAGATGACGGAGGGAGATGAGAAAAATGGCGCGAAAGAGATGACAGATGACGGGCCGTCACGGGCCCCCAGGGCAGGCGGAAAAAAAGGCGCGAAAGCGAACAATAGGCCGCCGAGGTCCGGGGACAGGGTTGAGGCCTCTTGTTTGCATGTAGCACAGTATGCCTCAGCTTCATAGAAAGTTGCGATGGAAGGAAATTTTCGAGTATCTGAGGCAGACGATGACCGCTACATCCGCATGGAGCTTTTCCATTTTATTTTGTGGCTCCCTTTCTTTCCGTCTCCTCCATGTACCAGACAAGGCGCATAAACGTAATTATTGAAGAACGGCTGGCCTTCTTCTTGTCAAAACAAGGCTTTGTTTGTCTTGAAGCTTCCAAATTACTGGTAACTGCTCACTTCATTATTTGTGCTGATAACAAGAGCCGCTGTCATTGCCGATGTCGCTCATCACCGTCGCCACATGCAACCTGAACCAATGGGCCTTGGACTTTGACGGTAATTTGAAGCGGATTAAACAGTCTATCTTTCAGGCAAAAGCGAAAGGAGCTAGCTATCGCCTGGGACCGGTGAGTGGAACATTTCTTCTGAATTTGAGCTTAGAGTTGCGAAGAAAGTTGGCCATCATTTATCCGTCAGCGCAAAATGAAGTCAGATAGTGGTCCAGAGGCTGCTATATCGTGCTTCTATTCGGAACCTTCACATTTAAGTCGCGTGACAAATACAAATTATTTCGAATTATTTGTAAGACATCTCATTGTTTGAATTTTTTCGCCTTTGTGCCAGGAATTGGAGATCTGTGGGTATGGTTGTGAAGACCATTTTTTAGAACAAGATACTTTCCTGCATTGCAACGAGAGTTTAGCCTCGCTTCTGCAGACAGATCTGACGAATGATATCCTCTGTGATGTGGGTATGCCTATCCTTCATCACGGCGTCCGCTATAACTGTAGGGTCTTTTGCTTGAACCAAAAAATCCTGCTCATCCGGCCAAAGCTCTTTCTGGCGGACGACGGCAACTACCGTGAAAGCCGCTACTTCACACCATGGAAACGCGC
Organism: Microchloropsis gaditana; assembly: GCF_000240725.1. NCBI lineage: Eukaryota > Eustigmatophyceae > Eustigmatales > Monodopsidaceae > Microchloropsis > Microchloropsis gaditana. The sequence continues at coordinate 30,535 of NW_005803776.1, forward strand.
AGGGTCCCCCTTGGAAGAACACCTCCTACCTCTCGCCCTTCGTCGCGCAACAGGGCAAAAATCTGTTATGTTCGGTATCGGGGCTATCGCTACCCACGACACGATGATTGCCTCGGAGAATTGCGAAGAGCTCTGGACGGCCCGCGCCCCTCACATTGAACACTTTCTTGCAGGCGTGGAGATAATTGGTAATGGGAGCGCTTCCCATCATCAGCTTCGTAAACTAGACGACCGCATCAAGCTCATCTGCGGGGCCACGGCAAAATGCGGGGGCGTCTATCTGTACGCGAATCAGCGCGGCTGCGACGGCGGTCGCCTCTATTTCGACGGCTCCTCCTTGATTGTAGTCAATGGGAAAGTGGTGGCTAAGGCTCCGCAGTTCTCCGTTAGGGACGTGGACGTGGTGACGGCGACCGTGGATCTTGAGGACGTACGCTCATTCCGCGCCTCCTCCGCCTCCATCCGCGAGCAGGCTTCAAGGACGGAGGCCATTCCTCAGGTGCATGTGCCAGACGTTGCTCTTGTCTATGAGTGGGACGGGCCCAAGTGCAGCTGGGAGGGCTCCGATCAAAGCGAGATGGGATGGGGGGGTCGACAAAGGCAGCAGGGGTTGCCGACACTGCCTTTGGATCCGAGCGCGTTGTGTCACAGTCCCGAGGAGGAGTGCGGTCTGGGGCCTGCCTGCTGGCTCTGGGACTATCTGCGTCGGTCCGGGGGCGGGGGATTCCTTCTCCCGTTGTCGGGCGGGGCGGACTCGGCGGCCGTGGCGGCGATCGTTGGGGTCATGTGTCACTTGGTTTACGAAGCGGTGGGAAAAGGGGGTGGAGGCGAGGACGACGGGAAAGACGTAGGGCAGGAGGACGTGCGGCAAGACGTCCGGCGAGTGATGGGTTATGCTCCCGACTCGAATTTCATCCCAGAGAGCCCGCAGGATATCGCGCATGCTGTACTCCACACTGTGTACATGGGCACGAGCAATAGCTCGACGGTCACCAAGGCACGCGCTGCCGCTCTAGCGGCTCAGGTGGGGGCTTTCCATTACTCCTTGAGCATAGATTCCATAGTAACAGCGGTGCTCGGCGTCTTTAAATTTGTCTCAGGAGGACGGATGCCGCGATATCTATCGGAGGGGGGAACGGCCACGGAGGATTTGGCGCTGCAGAACATACAGGCGAGATTGCGGATGGTGATGGCTTATTTGCTGGCGCAACTCACGCCATGGATTCGCGGAATGGGCGGTGTTGGCAGCGACAACGCCCGAGGAAGTCAAAAAGTCGAGGTCCGTCGGAATTTTCTTCTTGTGCTGGGCAGTGCCAACGTCGACGAGGCTCTGCGGGGGTACATGACCAAGTACGACTGCTCCTCCGCGGACCTCAATCCCATTGGTTCCATTTCTAAGGGAGACTTGAAGAAGACTCTGATGTGGGCGGCTGACAGGTTTGGGTACTCGACCTTGGCAGAAGTGGCAGCCGCACCCCCGACGGCTGAGCTCCGTCCAATGGAAAAAACGAGTGAAGGACGTAGGGTAGGCAATGGAAGTGGGGGCAGCGAAGAGCACAGTCAGATTGACGAGGAAGATATGGGCATGTCATATGCGGAATTGGGGTTGTACGGGCGACTGCGAAAGATTGATCGTTGTGGGCCTGTGTCCATGTTTCTGAAGCTAATCTCTGCGTGGCCCCACTTGAGCCCTCTTGTCATTGCAGAGAAGGTGAAGCTATTCTTCCGCTTCTATGCAATCAACAGACACAAAATGACAACTCTAACGCCAGCGTACCATGCCGAGCAGTACTCGCCCGATGACAACCGCTTCGATCTGAGGCCCTTCCTGTATCCGGTGGGCTGGCCACGGCAATTTTCGATGTTGGATCACCTGGTGGCGAGAAGGGGGGAGCTGAGAGAGGTGCCGCAGAGTTTGAGAGTTCAGGGACTGGATGCATGAATCAACAAAAGCGACAGAGCCAAAGGGGGAAGATGTTAAAAAATAGTCTGGCCAAGCACCACAAGCAACACCAACATAACCAAGAACGACGACAACAACACGAAGAAGGATTTATGCCAAGTCAATACTTCATCGGGGAGGGCAGGAATATTACTTTGACAGCAACCGCTCTCCAGTCTTTTGATACTGTACCTAGAACTTATATACTTTCTCTTGCTTGAAGTTTTCTTCGCCTCTTACTCAATTGATCTTTATGCCATTCGTGAATGCACGCCTTGATCCGAAGAGTGGCTGGCGAATCGGAAAAAAGGGAACAGGATAGACTCTCTTATGCATCTTCTTTTCAGCTCAGGCATCGTGACCATGTCGCCCTCTTATCTATGTAGTTCTAAAATATTACCTTAATGCGGAGCCGAACTGCTGCTGCATCTAAACAGCTTCAACAGTCGCTACACGTGCTTGCGCAATATATGTACAAGAGACTGGAGCTCTCTATTGCACTCCATCTTGTTGCCATCTTTTCTGCCGTTTTATATTGATCACTTGATTTCTCTTGATTTCTGCCTCATGTAGCTGACGACATCCTGTGTTGCTCTTGTTGGACCATCGCCCTCCGATGCAGAAGCGAGTCTCCTTGACTTGTCATGTAGGAATCTTGCTTGCTTATATTGCTGAAATGGTTGGCATTAGTTTTGCAGCCATCGGCTCCCACATACCCGGGGAGACACGGGGAAGAGAGTTCTGCAGTAGCCGGGACCACATTACTCGGTATCCCGTCCGCGCACTCGTCTCGTCCAAATGCACCGCTTCCTCCATTCTGCTCCTTCCACTCGTCGGAGGCATCTTCAAATACCTCAGCTATGGATGCGTCGTCGACCTTGCCTGCAGCGTCAGCCACAGGCTTGCTCCCGAGGCCTTTTCTGGATGTCCGATAGGCTTCTACCCCATTATCTCTCTCATTTTGCTCGCTTTTGGCCTCTCGCATCTTCTCTTGTCGGTAAGCATCCCCCTGTCGCCACATAACTTGTTCCATCTCCTCTAGATAATGCTGCTGCGGACCAATGATGCTGCCTGGCCGGCACACCCTAAGCCACCCGATCGCCTCAGCCGCCGTAAAGCGGTAATGTTTCATCAAGTAGCAGGCAATGCACGTCCCAGTCCTTCCTAGTCCAGCCTTACAATGCACAGCGATCGCTCCGGGGGTCTCCTCACAGGCTTTAAGGAACGTCTGAAGAATAGCGTTCGTGGGGATCGACCCGTCGAGATAATAAAGCTCCAAGTGTTTGATGCCTAGAGAGGTGAACCTGAGTGAATAATGAAGTGAAAAAGAGATGGGATTAATACGGGATTGACTGTCTGGATTTGTCACGAAGACGGATGTCATCATGAGGGAGTATGCCTCGCAACACATGAAGACATGGGCCATACCAGCGACATACTTCTCGCGTTGAAACATTCCCAGCACTTCCCTCCCTCTCATATGCAGTATAAGTCTAGCTACTTACTTGGTTTCATCATAATACTTCTTGTTAAGACGAATCACTAGCTGAACGTTACGCTTTAAGAAATACCCCGCATAGTTTTCAGGCGTGAGGGTGTAGTATCCCTCAGGCGATAGCTCACGATTATTTTGTGGGCCGGCAAATGCCAAAAACTTTCCCTGTACAATCCAGTTAAGATCTCCATTTTCCACTTGCTCAAAATGCTCATATTCTTCCACATTAAATCGGCAAAAATCGAAGAAGTTGTAAAAGCGTGCCTTTGCAATTCCCTTCAAACAGTCAAGGATGGAAAGGGGATAGGTACACAGGCAAGGAGAAGCATCATGGAAGGGGGGAAAGGAGGAGGAGACCTTGCAAAAGGGCTCAAATGCCTCCTTAGGGCTCCGGTCTAGATATATCATAGACCAAGCCGCCATGAGTAGAGCAGCGTTGGTCCTTTTGTGTGCATGTAAGCCGCAATAGTAGTATATTATTTTATCCCGAAGCGATTCCGACTTAAGCTTACTGTTCAGCCGCTGACAGAAGCGGTAAAGCTGAGCAAGATTGAGCGGTCCGAAGTCAAGAAAAAAGTTCCAATAGATTAATTCATTGTCCATGCTGAAAAAATGGGCATTCCTGGTTGTCTCTGCTGGGAGTTTGCCACGCAGACTCACGTGATAGAGTCGGTCCTGAATGCACGCGTGAAGGATGAAACCATGCGAGGTGAGTATAGTGTATTTAGATTAATTACGCATATTGAAATCAGCGGCGATGATATCTAGACCTTGAGTGGTAGGTTATAGCTCTAGACCTCACTGGTATGGAGAGGAGCATGCGGAGTCGCTTATGCACTCATTTTACGCGAGGCATGCACTAAGTATGCGAGAGAACTTTTGGAGCTTCCTTAAATACTAATTCCTATCTTCTCGCAAGAAGGAGGACAAAATATTGAGAAGAGAGTCTGACCTCAAAAAGAGGCGTTTGAAAGATCACTTACAGGCAAGATCTCTGTAGCAGCGGCAAGCTCCGCGTCTGTCATTTTTGTTACAGACAAACCAGGTCGGTACAGGCCCGACCGTAAACTTGAACCTGTATATTGGAGATGAGACTAAATGTCATTTTGAATACCTACCATACTTTATGAGAGTCGTCTTTGCTATTGCGGTACAACTTAGAACCAAGCCACTTCAATTGTTTATTCGAAGGGTCATCGCATGTTCACTGTATCCATGCTTCCAGAGAACACTTGAGAGTGAACACAAATTTCGATTATAACAGTTGCCATCATCAATGCTTCATGTCGGGCTGGATTGGGTACACAGTGTCCCTCTGCTTCGTGCTCGATAAAATTGCCCGTTGCATTGAGAGGTAGCGAGGAAAGTTGAGGATGTCGAGCCGCTTGGACCCGTTTCATGAGTGAAAGATAAAGGTCCCGGTCACGTACTTCGACGATTCCAAATATATCAAGATCTTGAAAGACCAGCAAATTTTATTGTTGAGGAACGTGAAGTCTTGCACTTACAAACCTGCTTCGGTACCAAGCAGGAGGGATTGCTCGTTTTTGAAACGAAACGACTCTCCGCCGTTACTTTCCGTTATTTTTCAAATTATAGGAGGAGGTCAAGAAGATTCTTTTACCCGTGTCCATACCGCGAAAGGACTGGGCGATCTAGCTGAAAAATCGGTTGTTGAGGCTCATGTGATGAAGATCATCCTTCTAAATGTATGGCTATGGCTTCGCTTCGTGTAATGTTGAGAAAGATGTGTTTTGCGTATATAGCGTGCCCGCGTGCTACTTGACAATGAGAGATTGCTTTTCAGACATCAGCAAGGCATCACTTTCAATGTTTGAGTACAATTCTGGTTCACGCTTACGTTAAAATTTATTTTATTTCAACCAAGGATTCTTCATGTTCCCGCGATTTAAGCCACCTTCAGGAGGTTTTTATGAGTTTTCAACGAATGGCACTCATATTCCTGCTGTTTTGCAGTGCATACGCCCACGAAAGTCACTTACGCGGCACGGTCGGTCAAATTTGGAATGGTCTTTATAATGCAGGATTTGTCGACGCAACGCTGCATGTGACTGAAAGCAGTATTACACCTGAGACTTTCTCGTCAGCTTTTCGCTTGGAGACACCAAAACCACATAATCTGAGCCAACGTCATCTTAGAGGGGAGTTACATTATAACGGGAAAGCAGAATATTCTCGCAAATCAGAGCGTCCTATGAGTAACATGGGCGTGAACAGTCCGTCAATGCAAAGTCTTCAAGGACAAGCACTTGGCCCGACAGATTTGCCTGTTACGCTCCCTTTTGCATCACCCTCGGTGACCACTCCTTGAGAATTGAGATTGCCGTTGAATTGAACGAGTCGACCTTCATTCAAAACAATCTGGCCTGCATGTAGCTAAGGCATAGGCCGAAGATGTAAGCAAACCTTATTGAATTATGATGTTCAGGTTAGAATGAATTGGAACAGAGGGAGATCTTATTTACTTTTGGGGACAATAAAATAAGAATTTATCTGCCATGCAAACCTTGTGCGGCAGCAAAACAGAAGAATCATCTTAGAGAATTGTGCTGCCATTGATGGCTTATGCCCTCTTATGTCCTTTTATCGTAGAACTCTCATACGTAATTTAGGCACATTTGTAGTGTTTTTCAAGTTTTAGATCCATTTATTCTGAGCACAATTACTCACAAAAAAGAATTTTCAGATTTAATCTATACGTATTGCCTCATTCAGCCTCACACCTTGCATGGCGCCTTCTGCTACACTCGCGAGATAAACCTTGTGACATTTTCTGAAAATCATACATACTGAAGATCAAGCTCGTACCAAATCCCTCATTCCTTGGTCGATCAAATACGAAGAAAACAGCCTTTTAAGGGTTTGTGTACTATCAAGATGTCATATCGAGTCACCTTGCACCAACAACTGCAGGACTTCCTGCTCTTAACATCCTTTTGCACGCATCTATCACCCCGCACCAGTCCTCTAGCTCTTCTTGGGTGTTCCCTTTAAGAACGACTACACGCCTGTGGGCTAGACCCTCCAAGACCTTTTTGAAGCCTTTGCTGCCTAGCCCTGCTCCAACCTCAACAATTTCAAGACAAGTGTCTTTCTTGCTCGCCGCACCTTTCACATACGCCTCACACTGGGCCAGATTTAATGTTAGACGAGGAGAAACTAAGTCCAAAGTCTTCAAGGTGCCCTCTTTGTCGGAGGTGAAGACGGCATTGCTGGAGATGACGGACGAGGTATGTCCTACCGCTCGGCTTACATGATCCGGCCTCTTAATTAGGCCGTATAGCGCGGCTTGCGCAGCAGGAGATGCGGTGTTGGCGGCCACCGTCTGACTTCGGATTGAAACTTGAGGAAGATCAAATATATGCAGGTAGCTGTCTATTGTCATAACAGCGAGAACATGCCTCTTACATGTGAAAACATTAGTACTCTTCTGTTCAAAAATCTGTGCTCGTGTGATTAAGGGGCTTTGAAGAGGCCCATCCAGTCTCTGCGAAAACAATTTCTTGGCCTGTTTCTTCCTCCTATTCTTGTTCGCTTTCGCAGTTTTTTTGTTCGGCACCACCTCGGTCTCACAACGAAAGCTCCCGGACCCTGATTTGATTCGATGTTCCATTGTGGACTCGTTAAAACTGGAGGTCTTTCCCAAATTGGCAGACTGTATCGAAGCTTGTGTAAAGACGCGCAGGGGACGGGTCGCCATAATCTGACCCTTGAGATGTATACCTTCCTCCGACAGTCCCAATCGCTTCGCGCCCATACGAATATCGGCTCCAATCTGCTTTTCGATCAAACGTGGGTCTGTAGCATGGCTTTGAACCAAAGAGGAGAGCGTCACCCCTAGGTGGGGGAGTTTCCTCCAGTAAGCCGTCTGCTCTTCATTCAACGTTTGGAGGGCCGAGTGGATTGCCTGTCGCCTAGCCATCTCTGTGTCCTTCATTCGCGCAAACATTGCAGTCAAGGCAGTGGAAGAGAGTTCCCAAGTCTCCAGCAAAATGACAACAGCCATCCGATAGTGCATCTCATATATCCATAAATCCTGCCCCTCCGACATACCCATCTTTTCCAAAGCTTGTGCTTGGTCGCGATACTGGATGAAGGCTTGCTGCACGTGGTCTTCGGCTACGTCGATATCCTCCAAGTACGTTCCGCCATCTTGAAGAATGGACTCCTCAGAGGCATTGAATGTGGTGATCATTTCCTCAAGAACGGGAATAATATTCGTTTCAATGACTTTCGCAAAAATATGTACTTGCTGCACCATGTGCTCTTGCACAGCCATAAGATCATCAAGTGCATTCTTTTTTGGATCTACCGATGTCCTTTCACAAGGGGATTTGTGGGCACCTCCGTGCTTCAATTTTTCCGACTCCTCTATCATTTCCAAGATGCACCTAACATAGGTATTTTCCGCTGCGACTTTACGATTGAAAAACTCAAGATATTGAGTGTTCTCAGCCTTGCTCCGTTTCAAAATCTCGGTAAACGCCATCAAGTAAATAGCATTTGACCCTCGCTTATTGTCAAAATACTCTCGGCGTGCGATCTCGAATTCTTCTATCTGTTTGACTACATCCAGTTTCAAGGCATAGTTTTGAGCAAGACTTTCCATAGCTCTAGCTTTGGCATCTTGATAGCACTTCATCGATTCAGCGGGGTATGTCTGCTTTTTAGAGTCAAACATTGGGATGGTTGGTAAGGTAGTGGACGAAAATGGTCGAGCGAAACTTGCCGGACTCTTGGCGTGTACAACTTCTTGGGAGTTCGCATGCAGACGACTGGCCTGGTGCTGAAGCATGTCCAGTCCGCCAACTTCAGCATCAGCATCAGGGAAATCCTTCTTTGAAATTGCAAGGCTCTTATTCTCTTCATTGTCTACCCCATGCACATGGTGGTCGACTTCGTCACGTTCAGCTCGTGCCATAGATCTCGCCTGAAGAAAGAGGAAACAGAAGAGATGTATAGCCCCTGCGCATTAAGTGGGTGGTTTGCTGTGGCCGGAATCGTCTCAATTGCAAGATATTATCAACATTGATAGAGCATCTTATATTATGCAAAACCGATGTCTTTTCGCATACTATGGTACTTCGTTTCGAATTATTTGTACTCAGACCGGTAGATAGGGCTACATATACAGTAATGCGTCCAAAAATATCTTGCTAAACTTGCATAGAATTTTTTTAATGTACAAATTCGTAAATTGTACTGTGGTGGTGAGATTATGTGGGGGATTTATGGGTACTTGCGTTCTTACGTAATGTCAGGGAGCTTGCCGCGAGTTCGAGATCTTTCTTCTCCTAGGTTTTCCGGCAGAGTCCTACTCGATGAAACGCCTGGAAATCGACTGTGCAGTGCACCCAGAAAGATTATCTGCAGGTACTTATAAATGTTTCCGCGTCGTAATGTCGTGAATGAATAATAAGGAGGGACCTAAGAAACGGATGTAGAGAACGAGCAACCAGGTGCAGGAAGAAAAAAAAATTGCGATCTTGCTGACACGGCTTGCATTGCACCAAAACACCGTCATGACTATCACATTTCAAACGAAATGCCATAATTTTGAAATAGATTGTTCATAGCTTCGAAGATCTATTAAAGTGAGAGAAGCGGCGCTAGAGTAGGGGCCGTGACGTGATAGCCTTACAGTTGGCGATAATTTGAAAATTTAAATTTGAATAATATGAGAAAATGGCCAACTTTAATTATTACATACCCGACCGAAGAGCCTCGACAGCCCAAGGGATAGCCATCCCGAGACACATTTGCGATGAGCATTAATAGCACACTATTTATTTGCTCAGACTTTGGGGAAGTAAGAGATAGTGCAGGGTTGCGACAAGGAACTATTGAAGTATCATTTTTTCCGCTTTATTTCTTTTTTGTTGATTGAGGTGTATGAGGTGGCATTAAACATCATAAGTGCGATACATGACATGAAAAATGAAAGAGACGATGCTAAATCATCGTATGTGACACTTGGGGTTGTGAGACAACAAGAAACCAAAATATTTGATCCGCGACCTAATGTGCTCATGTCGCTCTCAGATCTTTCCAAAGCAAATAATCTGTTATAACGTGGGGGCAAGTTGATTTTCACGAATAACCTCCATTGTTTAGAGAGCTCATCATCCGTCTATTCTTTTCCCCTCATTGACATTTTCGGTAGAAGACATCTCTTCACATCCATCCTCTGCTACTACCTTGCTGTTGTTGATGCTGCTGTTGAAGATAGTACATTCCGGACCCTCCTCCTCTCGTATGGGCATCTGTATCAGGACTCGGGGTTGCTTCCTGCTCCTCCACTGTCGTTTCGCACCGCCCATCCGGGTAGCTCACGGTTGTCTCCCTCCGGGTTCGACTCCTACCACCCGCTCCCACTGTCGTTACAGTCCTTACAGACCGCCTCGTGCCCCTGCCCATATCCTGACTGGTCATACTTGAAGACATGCTGCTGATCGCACCACCGGCACCTGTCATACTGCTACTGCTGCTCCGGGTGTTACCGATACTGCTATGACTCATGGAAAAGCCGTTGCGACCGCTGGTGCTGCTACTGCTTTGGAATTGCTGCTGAAAAATTCCCCCTTCATCGAAGTCTGTGAAGGGAGCGAAAGAGAACGGACGAAAGCCAAATCCCTGCTGCTGCTGCATGGCACCGCCGAAAAATGGGGGGGAAAAGAAGGATGTCCTCGGGGCAAGTCCTTCCCCGCCAAACCCAAAGGGAAAGTTGCCTCGCCCATTCCCGGAACCTACGCGTTCTTCAGAGAAAAAAGCGTCAAATATTTCTTGCGCATGTGGGAATCCGAAGGTGGCGTCACGATGGAAATGATGCCCTGCGGAAGAGAAGAAATCCTCCACACCGCTTCCCCGACTACCGCCTGGACCACGAGGGGATGAATCGGCAGGATTGCGACCTTGATCATGAGCTGCCAGTCCCTGGCGCCCAAAGCGATCGTAAACGTCACGTCGCTCCGGGTCGCTCAACACCTCGTAGGCCTCTCCAATAAGCACGAACGTCTGCCGCGCTTCTTCCTCATTGCCACGATTACGATCGGGATGCATCTGAAGCGCTAATCGCCGGTACGCTTGTTTGATGTCATCAGTGGAGCTGGCGGGCGGTACCCCCAGAATTTCATAAAAACACAATTCTTCCCCTCCCGAGTTACTTTCCATGGCTTGTATTCAGGGCGCGAAACAACCTGTTTCGATAAAAGATCCTGTCCATTGGTATGAATAACAATATTGTGCACATGTGATGCCGTGGCCCGCTAAAATTCTTGCAGCTTTGGCCATATCACGAGACTTTCCAATTTCGTAGCCCCGCGACGTGGACGACAACGACTCGCTCGCTTCCGCGACAAGTTCAATCAACCCGACCCCACACTGAGGCTGCCTCCTCGAATCCACTCTGGCCCTCCCACAGGCCCCTAGGTGCACTCACAGACAGTGTATCCGTGGAGGACTCGGTTTCTGTCCGTCGCTCGCCTTTCTATACCTTCAGCAGACGTGCACGAGGGGGCGGGCACGAGCTCGGACTGAAGAGCCCCGGCAAGAACAAGCTCAGGGCACCGCACCATGCAAACGGCAGTCTCCGCCGCCACAATCTTGTCGCGCTTTCCGTCGACCCATCAAACATTGCGTCAAGTACGCACACGGGTGCATTTACAGCAGGTATTGCGTCCTCTTTCGTCCAAGGTCAAGGCGGTGAACCATCAGCCTAGTGTTGTAACGTTGAAGAATGCTTTCCGTGTGCGACTCGAAGACGAACGCGCCAAAGCTTTACAAGGAGGTGGCGAAAAACGCGTGGCCAAGCAGCACGCAAAAGGCAAGCTGACCGCGCGCGAGCGTCTCTCCTTGCTTCTGGACGAGGGCACATTTCGGGAGTCGGACATGCTTAAGACCCATCGGTGCACGGATTTCGGCATGCAAAAAGAGGTCTACCCCGGCGATGGGGTGGTGACAGGCTGGGGCACCATCGATGGGAGGCCTGTGTATGTCTTTAGCCAGGATTTCACTGTCTTTGGGGGTTCCCTGTCCGAGACCCACGCCCAAAAGATCTGCAAGGTGATGGAGAAGGCGATGCAGTCGGGGGTGCCGGTCATCGGCCTGAACGACTCGGGCGGGGCCCGCATCCAGGAGGGCGTCGACTCCCTGGGCGGCTACGCAGAGGTCTTCCAACGCAACGTGCTGGCTTCGGGCGTGGTGCCTCAGATCTCCCTGGTCTTGGGCCCCTGTGCCGGGGGGGCGGTGTACTCGCCGGCGATGACGGACTTCATTTTCATGGTGCGTCGGACCTCCTACATGTTCGTGACGGGCCCCGACGTGGTCAAGACCGTCACGCAGGAGGCCATCTCCCAGGAGGAGTTGGGCGGGGCGGACACGCACACGAGCATGTCGGGCGTCGCGCACTGCGCCTTCGACAACGAGCTGGAGGCGATCAGGGCCACGCGCCTCCTCCTCGGCTACCTGCCTCTCAACTCGCGCCAAAAGCCTCCCTCCGTGCAGACAGCGGACTCCAGGTACCGACAAGAGGCGTGCCTGCGATACCTGTGCCCGGACGACCCGAACCACCCGTACGAGATGCGGGAGGTGGTGAAGAAAGTCGTGGACGAGGGCGAGGTGTTCGAGATCATGCCGGCCTTCGCCCAGAACATCTTCACGGGCTTCGCGCGCATGGAGGGCCATCCAGTGGCCGTGATCGCCAACAACCCGGCGCACCTGGCGGGCTGTCTGGACATCGACTCCTCCGTCAAGGCCGCGCGCTTCGTCCGCTTCGCCGACGCCTTCAACCTGCCCATCCTCACCTTTGTGGACGTGCCGGGCTTCCTCCCCGGCGTCGACCAAGAGCACAGCGGGATTATTCGGAACGGGGCCAAGCTCCTCTTCGCCTACGCGGAGGCGACCGTGCCCAAGGTGACCGTCATCACCCGCAAAGCCTACGGGGGCGCCTACGATGTGATGAGCTCCAAACACCTCCGGGGGGACGCGAACTTCGCCTGGCCGGGGGCGGAGATCGCGGTCATGGGGCCCAAGGGGGCGGTTGAGATCATCTTCCGGGGCAAGGACGTGGAGGCCAACACCTTGGAGTACACAGAGAGGTTCGCGAACCCCATGGTGGCGGCCGCGCGGGGCTACATAGACGAGGTGATCGACCCCGCCATGACGCGACAGCACCTTTGTGAAGAACTCGAGGTCCTTCGCAACAAGAGCGTCGAGAATCCACCTAGGAAGCACAGTAACGTGCCCTTGTAAGCTTACTCCTCGGAGGGGTCCGCGGGGGAGATGTGGGGGAAAAAAATAGGAGAGGGAGGGAGGGAGGGGGGGGGACCTGGGGCAGATGCTGAATTTCTCCTCCTAGAGAAGGCGACGGAGAAGAGAGCGTAAGGTGGGAAAGAGATGACCTTCGGTTGCGAATACAGTGTGCGATATCGAAAGAATGTTCATGGAAAGAGACCGAGCGGACAATGTCACGAGCGGCGCGTTCGAGCCTTGTCTTCCTATGGTACACTGGCATTTTTCGCGCCTTCCTATGGTGACGCTCCCCCTCCCCGTCCCTGTCAATTCCCATTTCGTCCCTCCTTTCCTCGCCACGGGTACGGCGGGGGCGCCTCCCATCCCGGCGCCAGGGGGTCGCTGTCTCCGTAGGCCTGGTCCAGGTCCTCGGGACGGGGCGCGTCCTCCCGGTAAGAGGGTCCCCACCCGTCCAGGGGAGACTCTAGGAAGAACAAGGCCCGGCGCCGGTTGCGGAGGACGGGGATCTTTTCGAAGCCCAAGGCGATCCGGATCTTTTCCATCCGCTTCTGGTTAGCCCCCCGGTCCCTGCCATCCCCGCGACGGGCAGATCGGAACTGGATGATCGAGTCGTTCGGGGTGAAGTAGAACTCCGTGTCATCGATATTCCCATCCTCCTTGATCTCAAAGCGCAAGTATCGATCCTCTGCTGATATTGTCTCTGCACCGGGCAGGTTTTCAACGTAACTTCTTAGGCGCCGCATCGCCTTTTCCTGTGTAGCATCCTCGTACTCCCAGGGCTCCTGGAAAACAGGGGGGCGGTCGTCTTGACTACTAGCGCAAGATTTCTCCGTTGGACACTCTGCGAGGAGTTGATCAATTACGCCCAAGGGGAGCAGCCGTGCCTGTGTTGCTCGAGGTGTCTGTATTGTCAAAATTGTGGTAGCAAAGAAGTTGCCAGCGGCAGAGGTCAACCGCAGGTACTGATCTCGGGGGATGCCGTGGGAATGGCTCCTCCGCTCACTCCCTCGATCACTCCCTTCGACGTGGGCACGACTTAAAGACTTGGCTCTTGAAAAGTTTGATCGATGGGGAAGAAGGAACGCATTTGAGGCAACGATAAATAGCAGCAACAGCGCCTCAATCAACATCAAGGAGGGCGACGAAGTTGAGGGTGGCGTGAACAGAGACGGGGATGTCTTGCATGTACGACAACGTCGGACTCGTTGTCTCCCGCTAGGCCATACAGTAGTCATGATATCCCCCAATCGTGCAGTCCCTATTGATGTGTGTGGGCGGGAAAATGCGGTCAATGTTCGATCCTGAAGCAAACGTAGACTGGGCGACGTGGGAAGATCGGTGGCCGCGGCCCGTGCTATCTCGGAATCAGCCCTTTAGAGGACGTCGTGCCCGCCTGTCACCCGCATTTTCCCACCGCAATAACCTGCCATGCATACAATCGACACAGGCTTCGGGATTCACTGCGTCCATTCAGAGCTCGCAGACAACGGAGGCCAATCTCGACATTCTCAGCAAGGAGCGGCTCTGGGCGGTGTGGCGGTATCATCCCTGTCTCCCCTGACGCTACGGCACCACTGCCGCGCAAATCCCCAGCCTCTGGAGCCATCGCGCTCACAAGTCATCGGAAAAACTATGAAAAACCTACGGAGGGTGTTTTTCCTACTCCTGCTGATGCTCCTTGCAGCTGAGCATGCCGTTTCTTTCATCTTTCCCCTCTCCACTAGCCCAAGTACAAGCAGAAGAGACGCCGCGAGGGCGTCGTGGCGTCGCTGCTCCCGCGCCCCACCTCACCAAAGCGCCTTGTCACGCCTTCAAGCCACTACTGAAGGCGCTAAGGTGGCGGCGAAAGTTGCCAAGGACAAAGAGTCGGGGGATCGCGAGAGGAAGGATGACAAGAACAAGCCAACCGCCATGGCCACGGCGGCGGAGCTGGGGAAGTACGACGTGAAGCGAGTCCGCAACTTCAGCATCATCGCACACATCGATCACGGCAAGAGCACGCTGGCCGATCGGCTTCTGGAGTCGACCAAGACGGTGGCGACGCGGGACATGAAGGCCCAGCTTCTGGACAGCATGGACATCGAGCGGGAGCGGGGAATCACCATCAAGCTGAACGCGGCGCGGATGCTCTACCGGGCCAAGGACGGAGAGGACTACATTTTGAACCTGATCGACACCCCGGGCCACGTGGACTTCTCCTACGAGGTCTCGCGCTCCCTGGCCGCCTGCGAGGGCGCCCTGCTGGTGGTGGACGCCTCCCAGGGCGTGGAGGCCCAGACCCTGGCGAACGTCTACCTGGCGCTCGAGAACGACCTGGAGATCATCCCCGTCCTGAACAAGATCGACCTGCCGGCCGCGGACCCGGACCGGGTGCAGGAGGAGATCGAGCAGACGGTGGGCCTGGACTGCACGGAGGCGGTGAGGGCCTCGGCCAAGAGCGGCATCGGGATCGACGACATATTGGAGCAAATCGTGGCTCGCGTACCCCCTCCCGCGCCGCCCACGGGGGGGCCGCTCAAGGCGCTCATCTTCGACAGCTACTACTGCCCCTACCGCGGGGTGGTGGTCTACTTCCGGGTAGTCGACGGGGAGATTCGGCCCAAGGACCGGGTCAAGTTCATGGCGAGCGGGAAGGAGTATGAGGTGGTGGAGGTGGGTTTCATGACGCCGGAGAAGCGGGCGGTGGAGGTGCTGCGGGCGGGGGAGGTGGGCTACCTCTCCGCGGCCATCAAGGCGGTGGAGGACGCGCGGGTGGGTGACACCATCACGAGCGCCCGGGGAGGGGCCTCCGACGCCTTGCCGGGCTACGCCGAGGCCAACCCCACCGTGTTCGCGGGGCTCTTCCCCGTGGACGCAGACCAGTTTGAGGTGCTGCGGGAGAGCTTGGGGAAGCTGAAGCTGAGCGACGCGGCCATCTCCTTTGAGCCGGAGAAGAACTCGGCCATGGGCTTCGGGTTCCGGGTAGGCTTTCTGGGCTTGCTGCACATGGACATCGTGCAGGAGCGTCTGGAGCGGGAATACAACCTGGACTTGATTGTGACGGCGCCCTCGGTCGTCTACAAAGTCCTGACCAACAGGGACGAGGAGATCTCCATCGACACGCCCGCCAAGCTGCCCCCCGCCACCGAGCGCAAGGCCATCTACGAGCCGTACGTGCGCGTGGAGATGCTGGCGCCCACGGACTACACGGGCAGCCTGATGGAGCTGGCGCAGGACAAGCGGGGGGAGCTGAAGGAGATGAAGTACCTGACCCCCACGCGGACGGCGCTCATATACGACATGCCCCTCGCGGAGGTGATAACGGACTTCTTCGACGAGCTTAAGAGCCGCAGCAAGGGCTATGCCTCCATGGAGTACAGCCTGGTCGGCTACCGCGAGAACGACCTGGTGCGCCTGGACGTGAGGATCAACGACGAGGAGGCGACCCCCCTCGCCTGCATCGTCCACCGTGACAAGTCCTACGCGGTGGGGAAGGCCCTCACAGAGAAGCTCAAGGAGCTGATTCCCCGCCAAATGTTTAAGGTGCCGATCCAGGCCTGCATTGGCGGGAAAGTGGTCGCCTCCTGCGCCCTCTCCGCCATGCGAAAGGACGTTCTGGCCAAGTGCTACGGGGGCGACGTGAGCAGGAAGAAGAAGTTGCTGCAGAAGCAGGCGAAGGGGAAGAAGCGGATGAAGACCATGGGGAAGGTCTCAGTGCCTCAGGAGGCCTTTCAGGCTGTCTTGAAGCTCAAGAGCACCAATTAGGCGTCGCCGGTGAGGGAAAGGGGGCTGGGCGGCTGAGGGCGGTGCCAAGGCGCTCGGATGTACAGAATTAGGAGTAAGGGGAGGGGGGCAGAGCGGTGACGAGAGGGAGAGACGGACAGGGGTAGAGGAAGGGAGGAGTGGCGCTCCTGCGAGGGTCTTGGAAGAAACAGAACACTAACCAGACGTCACATGACAAGAGATTCGGCCACAGTGCTGCAAAGGCAGGGTCTCTTTATTGTCACTCTCGCCCCATTCCTCTCCTTTCAGCCCCCTTCACCCACGTATTCCTGCGTGGCCCCTCCCTGTGCCCCTGCCCGGGTCCCAACCTCTCCCCCTCACCGCAGCGAGGCCGCGTGCACGCCCACCTCGCCCCTGTATACTACGTCCTTTCTCGTCCAATCCACTAATGCCTTCCACAACACGCACACGAGCATGTCGGGCGTC